>NC_140994.1:266016061-266146415 GCF_052327205.1 Somniosus microcephalus | reverse complement strand
GGGTGATCTAATTGAGATCTAAGATGATTAATGGATTCGATAAGGTAGATAAACTATTTCCTCTGGTGGGGGGAGTCCAGAACAAGGGGGCAGAACCTTAAAATTAGAGCCAGGCCGTTCAGGGGTGATGTCAGGAAGCACTTCTTCACACAAAGGGTGCTGGAATCTGGAACTCTGCCCCCCCAGAAAGCCAGTGAGGCTGGGGGGGGTCAAATGAAAATTTCAAAACTGAGATTGATAGATTTTTGTTAGGTAAGGGTATTGAGGGTTATGGAACCAAGGCGGGTCGATGGAGTCAAGATACAGATCAGCCACAATCTCACTGAATGGTGGAACAGGCTAGAGGGGCTGAATGGCCTCCTCCTGTTTCCTATGTAACAGATGGAAATGCTAGAAGCATTCATTATGGCTAATATCAAAAATCAGTAAAATTCCAGCCTATTATCTCCCAAAACTGTTTCAGAATGTGGTTCATTTAACGTTTTGCTGGCAAAAAGGGCTGACCTTCAGAATCTATGGGCAAGGATTGATCGCTGTACAGAGAGAGAGAGAGCAGGGACACACTCGCTGCGATGTTATTCCAGCTGTGTAGCTCCATTCCAGATGTCGTTCTGCCAAGGGCTGGGGAGGCCAATCGGGCTTCCTGCCGCTCACGGCTTAACGTCTCTGTGACGTCATCGCACTGACCGCCCGTCACAGGAACAGGAGGAGGCCATTCAGTCCCTCGATTTGTCACAGGAACAGGAGGAGGCCCATTCAGCCCCTCGAGCCCATCACAGGAACAGGAGGAGGCCATTCAGCCCCTCAAGCCCGTCACAGGAACAGGAGGAGGCCATTCAGCCCCTCGAGCCTGTTGCATAGGAACAGGGAAGAGGCTATTCAGCCCCTCGAGCCAATCACAGGACAGGAGGAGGCCATTCAGCCCCTCGATCCGTCACAGGAGGAGGCCATTCAGCCCCTCGATCCGTCACAGGAACTGGAGGAGGCCATTCAGCCCCTTGAGCCCATCACAGGAACAGAAGGAGGCCATTCAGCCCCTCGAGCCTGTTGCACAGGAACAGGAGGAGGCCATTCAGCCCCCTCGAGCCCATCACAGGAACAGAAGGAGGCCATTCAGCCCCTCGAGCCTGTTGCACAGGAACAGGAGGAGGCCATTCAGCCCCTCGAGCCCATCACAGGAACAGAAGGAGGCCATTCAGCCCCTCGAGCCTGTTGAACAGGAGGAGGCCATTCAGCCCCTCGAGCCTGTTGCACAGGAACAGGAGGAGGCCATTCAGTCCCTCGATTTGTCACAGGAACAGGAGGAGGCCATTCAGCCCCTCGAGCCTGTTCCACCATCCCATTAGATCGTGACTGATCTGTATCTTTACTCCATTTACCATGTCCCTTGATACCCTTACCTACCAAGAATCTCTCGATTTCAATCTTGAGCTCCAATTGACCCCCCAGCATTCACAGTTTTTTGGGAAATAGAGTTCCAGATTTCACCACCCTTTGACTGATCTCCTGCTCATATGAGGCTCGAGGAGCTGAATGGCCTCCTGTACATATTTGTGTGAAGAAGTGCTTCCTGACATCACCCCTGAACGGCCTGGCTCTAATTTTAAGGTTCTGCCCCCTTGTTCTGGACCCCCCCCCCTATGAAATCCTTTAATCATCTTGTACTTTGCATCGAAGTTTACTAAACTAAAGAGTAAAATCCTAAAGGGGGAGCACGAACAGAGAGACCTGGGGGTATATGTGCACAAATCATTGATGGTGACAGGGCAGGTTGAGAAAGCGGTTAAAAAAACATACAGGATCCTGGGCTTCATAAATAGAGACAGAGAGTACAAAAGCGTGGAAATTATGACGGTTTTCTAAAACATTGGTTGGGCCTCAACTGGAGTATTGTGTCCACTTCTGGGCACCGCACTTTAGGAAGGATGTCGAGGCCTTGGAGAGGGTGCAGAGGAGATTTACGAGAATGGTTCCAGGAATGAGAGACCTTCGGATAGACTGGAGAAACTGGGGTTGTTCTCCTTGGAGCAGAGAAGGTTAAGAGGGGATTTGATAGAGGTGTTTAAAATGATGAAGGATTTAGATAGAGTAAATAAAGAGAAACTGTTTCCAGTGGCTGAAGGGTCGATAACGAGGAGGGCACAGGTTTAAGGTGATTGGATTTGGAATGCGCTGCCCGATAGGGCGGTGGATACAGATATCATCCAACAGCCTTCAAAAGGGAATGGGATAAATACTTGGAGAACAAATTGCAGGGATCTGGGGAAAGAGTGGGACTAACTGGATTGCTCTTCGAAAGAACTGGCGCAGATTCGATGGGCCGAATGGCCTCCTTCTGTGCTGTAATGTTCTAGGATTCTATCTTAAACACCTCCATTAGATCACCCCCTTAATCTTCTATACTCGAGGGAACACAAGCCCAGTCTGTGCAACCTCTCCTCATAGTTTAACCCTTTTAGCACCGGTATCATTCTGGTGAATCTGCACCGCTCCCCCTCCGAGGCCGATATATCCTTCCTGAGGAGCGGGGGCCCAGAACTGAACGCAGTGCCCCAGATGAGGGTCTAACCTGAGCTCTGTAACATCACTTCCTCCCCATTGTATCCCAGTTCCCCCCCTTGTGATAAAGGACAACATTCCGTTAGCCTTTTTGATTGGTTTTTCCACCTGTCCACTAGCGTTTAGTGATTCCTGTCATGGGCCCCTATGTACAGAAATCACTAAGAACTAGTGAACCGGTTTTAACGCAGGGAGTGAGTTCCTTTTAATGTCCAGTGGATAGTGCTTCCTTTTAAACCAGCAAGTCAACACGTTGAGCAAATTCCGCCGATGCTTATCGGGTCGAGAATGTTTACGAGCAGGGAAACCTCGCCATGTCCGTCCCTCCAGAGAGACGGGACCCACCCTCTCGCCAGAGGAGGGATTCTCCCGCGTTACTCCGTGCAGCGATGCTGCAAGTGCGTCGTGAAGGTTTTCCCACGTTTTGATATTTCAAGTGAGATTGTGAAAGAGTTTCTGAAAGAACTCCTGCACTTCCCCAATCGCTTTTCCTGGGGAGAGAGGAAAACCATGTATTTTCTGATCAACACTTGACACAATTGTCCTCCTTCCTTTTGCCTGCTTTTTTATTTTTTATTTAGAACGAGCACATTATAGATTTGGATGGGAACGGTGCCACTCAAAGAATCTAGCCTGTGGTGAGAAGGGAGGAGAGAGAATTCATTCTCTTTAAATGAGTTATCATTTGTTGTAATAAAATGTAAGTTCAGACTTAAAAATAAATCATAATCCAGTTCGACACTCCAGCGCTGCACTGTTAGAGGTGCTGTCTTTCGGATGAGACCTTAAACTGAGGTTCCTTCTGCTCTCTCGGGTGGATGTAAAAGATCCCGCGGCATTATTCGAAGAAGAGCAGGGGGGCGTTCTCCCCGGTGTCCTGGGGGCCAGTAGTTATCCCTCAATCAACATCACTAAAAAACAGATGATCTGTTCGTTCACATTGCTGTTTGTGGGAGCTTGCTGTGCGCAAATTGGCTGCCGCGTTTCCCACATTACAACAGTGACCACACTTCAAAAAAAAGTACTTCATTTGCTGTAAAGCGCTTTGGGACGTCCTGAGGTTGTGATAGGCGTTATAGAAATGCAAGTTCTTTCATTGTGGGTGGGGGGGGGGGCGGTGGTTGGTGTCCTGACGTGGAGATTTGGCAGGAACTGACGAACAAACCCTGCCCGTCTCTTCAGTATTCCCGATTAATCGACCCTTCCCTGTCTGTAACCTTATCTCCGGTCGGTTTGATTTCCTTTCTTCCTCCCCGCGCCCCCCCCCCCCGCCCCTCCTTTTACTCCAGTGGTGGTTACTCACGTGCTGAAAGGAATTTTAACTGGCGGGAGGAGGGATATCAGAGCTGAGCCCCTCGTAGCAGCCGCCCCCCCCCCCCCCCCCCCGCCTCAGATCAACCAACTCCGCCAAGTTCTGTTTTTAAAAATTAATTCTCGGGGATGTGGGCGTTGCTGGCAAGGCCGGCATTTATTGCCCATCCCGAGAAGGTGGGGGTGGGCCGCTTTCTTGAACCGCTGGGAGCGGGTTTGATACAAACTGAGTGTCTCGCTCGGCCCCTTCAGAGGGCAGTTAAGAGTCACCCACGATGGTCTGGGACTGGAGTCACATATAGGCCCAGACCGGGTAAGGACGGCAGGTTTCCTTCCCTAAAGGGACATCAGTGAACCCGTTGGGTTTTTACACAATCCGACAGATTCACGGTCACTTTTACTGAGACCAGCTTTTTAGTTCCAGAATTTTAAAAAATTCAAATTCTCAAACTAACCTGCTGGGGTTTGAACTTGCGTTCTCTAGATTACGAGTCCGGTAACACGACCACTATAAAACCGTACACGGTACAACTCTTGTCCACTAAGCCACTAGTTTTGAGAAGGGTAAGATCAAGGGACAGTGGTTGGCTCCTGAGGAAATAAACAGGCCGTGTGGAGCGGGTCTCGGTGGATGCAGCAACTCCTGACCGATGTTTTCCTTTCCTGTTTTACAGCAGATTTCCCAGCTTCTCTCCTTACTGCACCAAGGGCAGTTCCAACCCAGGCCAAATTTTCGGGGAAATAAATATTTAAAGAACTACAGGTATGTTCTCCTTCGAGCAGAGAAGGCTAAGAGGAGATTTGATAGCGTTGTTTAAAATCATGAAGTTTTAGTTGGTGTAAATGAAGAGAAACTGTTTCCATTGGCTGAAGGGTCGATAACGAGCGGGCACAGATTTAAGGTGATTGGCAAAAGAGGCGAGATGAGGAAAAACATTTTTACGCAATGATTTGGATGAGGGAAGCAAATAGACAAGGGAGAACCAGTGGATGTGGTGTATTTGGATTTTCAGAATTCTTTGATAAAGTCCCACATAAGAGGTTAGTGTGCAAAATTAAAGCACATGGGATTGGGGGTAATATACTGGCATGGATTGAAAATTGGTTAACAGACAGGAAACAGAGAGTAGGACTAAATGGGTATTTTTTGGGGTGGCAGGCGGTGACTAGTGGGGTACCGCAGGGATCAGTGCTTGGGCCCTGATATACCTATCAATTCGTCCAATAAAAGGCGACGAGTTAGGAACGTAACTAAAGGTTTTTATTGACTAAATAACAGAGCCCACCCTCGTGGGTGATCGGGTCCAACAAGGAGGAATACCAGCCAGTCGACTACCTTTATACCTGGGCAGGTAGGTGGAGCCATGGGCAGAGTCGGAGGTGGTCAGCCCAGGTATAACAGCGCGACAAGAGGCGACCTCGTATCGTGATACAACAGTGATAACGGTGATAACAATACAACAGTGATAACTATAGTGTAACGATAAAAGTGGTTTACCACATTCACCCCTTGTTTAGATTTGAGTCCGGCGGGGTGAAGTGTACTACCAGTTCTGGTATGTCAGTCTGTCCGGAGGCCTCGTAAGCCTCTCCGATCGTCGCAGCGGCGGTGCTGCATTATCCGGTGTTAGTGCTGGTGTCTGCGTGGTCGGCGAAGGCTCGTGGGGTTCCGGCATGCCGTCTACCTGGGCTGGAATTGGGGGGGTGGTGGGGGGGGGTAAAGGTGGTGTCTCCGGAGTGCCCGAGGGTGCGAGGTCTCGTAAGGAGACAGTGTCCTCCCGCCCGTCTGGGTAAGCCACGTAGGCGTACTGGGGGTTGGCGTGCAGGAGGTTCACCCTCTCGACCAGGGGGTCTGTTTTATGGGCCCTCACGTGCTTTCGCAGCAAGACGGGCCCCGGAGAGGTCAGCCAGGTTGGTAGAGTGGTTCCCGTAGTCGACTTCCTGGGGAAAACAAACATTTGTTCATGGGGGGTGGCGTTAACGGCAGTGCAAAGTAGTGACCGGATGGAGTGCAGCGCTGTCGGGAGGACTTCCTGCCAGCGGGAGGTTGGGAGGCCCTTAGACTTTAAGGCTAAGAGGACGGCCTTCCATACCGTCGCGTTCTCTCTTTCCACCTGGCCGTTCCCTCGGGGGTTGTAGCTGGTGGTCCTACTTGCTGCAATACCTCTCGCTAGTAGGAACTGACGGAGTTCCTCGCTCATGAAAGAGGAGCCCCGGTCACTATGTATATAGTTTGGGAACCCGAACAAGGCGAAGAGGTCGTTCAGGCATTTAATGACCGTGGTACTGGTCATGTCTGGGCAGGGGAAGGCAAAGGGGAAACGGGAGTACTCATCAACAATGTTGAGGAAGTACACATTACGGTCAGAGGACGGGAGGGGCCCCTTAAAGTCGATGCTCAGGCGCTCGAAGGGGCGGGTGGCCTTGATCAGGCTTGCTCTGTCCGGCCTAAAGAAGTGCGGTTTGCACTCGGCACAGGTCTGGCAGTTCCTGGTTATGGTCCTGACCTCCTCGATGGAGTAGGGCAGGTTGCGGGCCTTAATGAAGTGGTAAAGTCTGGTGACCCCGGGGTGGCAGAGGTCGTTGTGGAGGGTCTGAAGTCTATCACTTTGCGCGCTGGCGCATGTAATTCGTGACAGAGCATCGGGGGGTTCGTTCAGCTTACCTGGCCGGTACAAGATATCATAATCGTAGGTGGAGAGCTCGATTCTCCACCTCAAGATCTTGCCATTCTTGATTTTGCCCCTCAGCTTGTTATTAAACATAAAAGCGACCGAACGTTGGTCGGTAAGGAGGGTAAATCGTTTGCCTGCCAGGTAGTGCCTCCAGCGTCGTACCGCCTCCACAATCGCCTGGGCCTCCTTCTCGACCGACGAGTGTCGGATCTCAGGGCCCTGTAGGGTCCTTGAGAAGAAGGCCACCGGTCTCCCCTCCTGGTTAAGGGTGGCGGCTAGGGCGAAGTCGGATGCATCGCTCTCGACTTGGAAGGGGATGGACTCATCCACTGCGTGCATAGTGGCCTTGGCAATGTCTCCCTTAATGAGGGAGAAGGCTGCGCACGCTTCCTCCGTAAGGGGGAAGGATGTGGACTTCATGAGGGGTCTGGCTTTGTCCGCATAATTGGGCACCCATTGGGCATAGTAGGCGAAGAGCCCCAGGGTTCTCTTAAGTGCCTTAGGGCAGTGGGGGAGGGGTAGCTCCATGAGGGGGCGCATTCTTTCGGGGTCGGGGCCGATGAGTCCGTTCTCTACTACACAGCCAAGGATGGCAAGGCGCGAGGTGTTAAACACACATTTCTCCTTATTGTAGGTGAGGTTCAGCCGTTGGGCTGTACGGAGGAATTTCTCCAGATTCACGTCGTGGTCCTGCCGGTCGCGGCCGCAGATGGTGACGTTATCTAGGTAGGGGAATGTGGCCTGCAGTCCGTTCTGGTCAACCATCCGGTCCATCTCCCTTTGGAAGACCGAGACCCCGTTGGTGACACCGAACGGGACCCTAAGGAAGTGGTATAGGCGCCCATTCGCCTCGAAGGCGGTGTACTGGCGGTCCTCGGGGTGGATAGGGAGTTGGTGGTAGGCCGACTTAAGGTCGATGGTCGAGAATACGCGGTATTGTGCAATCTGATTGACCATGTCAGATATACGGGGAAGGGGGTATGCGTCCAGCTGGGTGTATCTGTTTATGGTCTGGCTGTAGTCGATGACCAGGCGATTTTTATCGCCGGTCTTAACGACCACGACCTGGGCACGCCAGGGGCTGTTGCTCCCCTCGATGATGCCCTCCTTCAGGAGACGCTGCACCTCAGAGCTAATGAAAGCTCTGTCCCCAGCGCTGTACCGCCTGCTCTTGGTAGCGACGGGTTTGCAGTCGGGGGTGAGGTTAGCGAACAGGGAAGGTGGCGGCACCTTGAGGGTGGATAGGCTGCAGGTGTTACGCGGTGGGCGGTTTAACCTTCGCTGGTTGTCGACTGTGAGTGGGGGGAGGGGTCCACCGTATGCTAGGGTTACACTTTGGAGGTGGGATTGGAAGTCCAGCCCTAGTAGGACGGCAGCGCAGAGCTGGGGGAGGACGAGGAGTTTAAAATTTTTATACTCTGTACCCTTAACCGACAAGGTCACAGCACAGTAGCCGCTAATGTCCGTGGCGTGGGACCTCGATGCCATCGAGATTCGGTTGCGTGTTGGCAGGACAGGGAGGGAGTAGTGGCTCACCGTGTCTGGGTGGATGAAGCTCTCCGTGCTTCCGCTGTCGAACAGGCAGGTCGTGGCGTGGCCGTTTACTTTGATGTCCATCATCGACTTGGACAGGTGGTGTGGGCGGGCTTGATCCAGAGTGACGGAGGCTAGTGTGTAGGTAAGCGAGTCGTTGTCGTCTGCGGGCGAGGCGGTCGTCGGGTCCGGGGGCCCGGTGGCAGTCGGGCGTGGTGGGTAAAATGGCGTCTCCCACGAGGTAGGACAAAATGGCGGAGAAGATGGCTGCCCCCATAACTCACAGGAGGCACTATTGGGGTCGGTTGCCTTGATCAAAGATGGCCGCCCCATGACTCACGTGTGGGGATGCTGGCCTCAGTTGCCGTGAAAGAAGATGGCCGCCCCCACAGTTCGCATGAGGCACTGCTGGCCTCTGAAGATCTGCTCCTGCAGGCCTTAGAGAAGTGGCCTTCCTTCCTGCAGGTTGCGCAGGTAGAGTTCCTGGCTGGGCAGCGCGATCTCGGGTGCTTCTCCTGGCCGCAAAAGAAGCAGCCGGCGGCCCGATCGCAGGTGCCCGATGTCGGAGCCGGTACCGGGGGTGGCGGGCCCGGTCGGGTCCGGGACGCCGACGCTGAGGTAGGTCCCGGGGGCGGCGCTGCGAAGGGTATTGCGGTAGGGGTCGGGCCCGAGTCCCAGGGTCGCGAGCAGTACCTGGAAAACGCCTCCTGGTCCTGATGGGCCACCTCCAGGGAGAGAGCGAGGGCTTCAGCTTTGTCCAGGTCGAGGTCTTTAGCTTCAAGCAGTCTTTGCTGTGAGTAGTCGGACCGTAGGCCTTTCACAAAGGCATCGCGGATATTATCTTCCATATTTTCAACAGCCGTCACCGCTTTAAAGTCACAGTTCCTGCCGAGTGCTCTTAGCGCCCGTAAAAATTCAGCTACAGACTCTCCTGGCTGTTGCGGGCGGGATCTTAGGAGGTGCCTGGTGTACATGTAATTTACCGGGCTGCGGTACTGCTGTTTCAGTAGGTTGATAGCGGCCTCATATGTAGTCGTGTCCTGGATGAGTGCGTATACTCTCGGGCTCGCTTGGGCGTTCAGAAGTCTTAGTTTGGATCTCTGCGGGACGCCGGATTCTTCCAGGTAGGATTCGAAGCAGTCCAGCCAGTGTTTGAAGTTGACGGCTGAGTTTGCTGCCTGTGGGTTTAGATCCAGGTACGGTGGTTTGAGGGCTTGCAGCCAAGCCGGCTGGTGTGGCTGGCGTAGCCCGGTGTCTGAAAGCTGCTGTGGCTGTGCTTCTGGGAGGGCTTCTGGCTGGCCAGTAGTAGACATCTTTAAAATTTAGTCAATAAAATTGATATACCTATCAATTCGTCCAATAAAAGGCGACGAGTTAGGAACGTAACTAAAGGTTTTTATTGACTAAATAACAGAGCCCACCCTCGTGGGTGATCGGGTCCAACAAGGAGGAATACCAGCCAGTCGACTACCTTTATACCTGGGCAGGTAGGTGGAGCCATGGGCGGAGTCGGAGGTGGTCAGCCCAGGTATAACAGCGCGACAAGAGGCGACCTCGTATCGTGATACAACAGTGATAACGGTGATAACAATACAACAGTGATAACTATAGTGTAACGATAAAAGTGGTTTACCACAGGCCCCAGCTATTCACAATATATATCAATGATTTGGATGAGGGAACCAAATATAATATTTCCAAGTTTGCTGACGACATGAAACTAGGTGGGATTGTGAGTTGTGAGGAGGATGCAAAGAGGCTTCAAGGCGATTTAGACAAGTTGAGTGAGTGGGCAAATACATGGCAGATGCAGTAGAACGTGGATAAACGTGAAGTTATCCACTTCGGTAGGAAAAACAGAAAGGCAGAGTATTATTTAAATGGTGATAGATTGGGAAATGCTGATGTACAAAGGGACCTGGGTGTCCTTGTACACCAGTCACTGAAAGCAAACATGCAGGTGCAGCAAGCAGTTAGGAAGGCAAATGGTATGTTGGCCTTCATTGCAAGAGGATTTGAGTACAGGAGCAAGGATGTCTTACTACAGTTGTACAGGGCCTTGGTGAGACCACACCTGGAGTACTGTGTGCAGTTTTGGTCTCCTTACCCATGAAAGGATATACTTGCCATAGAGGGAGTGCAGCGAAGGTTCACCAGCCTGACTCCTGGGATGGCAGGACTGTCGTATGAGGAGAGATTGGGTCGACTAGGCCTGTATTCACTAGAGCTTAGAAGAATGAGAGGATCTCATTGAAACGTATAAAATTCTGACAGGGTTAGACAGACTGGATGCAGGGAGGATGTTTCCCCTGGCTGGGGGATCTAGAACGAGGGGTCACAGTCTCAGGATACGGGGTAGGACATTTAGGACTGAGCTGAGGAGAAATTTCTTCACTCAGAGGGTGGTGAACCTGTGGAATTCTCTACCACAGAAGACGTGGGATCTTTTACGTCCACCCGAGATGACAGACGGGCCTCAGTTTAACACCTCATCTGAAAGACAGCCCCTCAGTGCAGGGCTCCCTCACTACTGCCCCTCCGACAGTGCGGCGCTCCCTCAGGACTGCCCCTCCGACGGTGCGGCGCTCCCTCAGTACTGCCCCTCCGACAGTGCGGCGTTCCCTCAGTACTGCTCCTCCGACAGTGCGGCGTTCCCTCAGGACTGCTCCTCCGACAGTGCGGCGTTCCCTCAGTACTGCTCCGACAGTGCGGCGTTCCCTCAGTACTGCTCCTCCGACAGTGCAGCGCTCCCTCAGTACTGCCCCTCCGACGGTGCGGCGCTCCCTCAGTACTGCCCCTCCGACGGTGCGGCGCTCCCTCAGGACTGCACTGGGCTGTCAGCCCCATTGATGCTACACACAGTGAGACGAGGGAATCGATCCCGCACTTGTCCGGTGAAAGTCCCAACACGATGACCAATGACTAAACGCAGCAGTTAATGGCAGTGGTTAATCCTCGGACCACTGGCAGGTGCGGTGGAAATTCTGCCTCTCTGAGCTCACCAGAATCGCTTGTTATCCAGCTCACCGTGTAACTCAAACACTAATAGTACTTGTATGGGGCATAGATTCAATACTGGGATATTGAAAATTAAAGTTAATACTTAAATACAATTTTAGTTCTCCAACCTCCCTTTCCTCTTCAAAGTCCCTGTAGGTGATCGCTTCCCAAATCCGTGCCCATCTTTCACAATCTCCATGTTCCTACGTTACACTTCAAAAGTACTCCATTGGCTGTAAAGCGCTTTGGGACGCATCACGGTCATGAAAGGCGCTATAGAAATGCAAGTTCTTCTTTTCGTTCTTTCCAATCCGGTTTCTGTCCCTGCACAGCACTGAACCAGCTCTAACAAAGTCACAAATGACATCCTGTGTGACTGTGACTGTGGTGAACTATCCCTTTGACAGGGTTGACCACTTCCCTCCTGCTCCCAGCGACTCTCCTCCGGTGCCCAGCGGGATGGGACTGCCCTCGCCTGGATCCACTCTCGTCTATCCAATAGTAACCATAGAATCAAAGGCGCTATATAAATGCAAGTTGTTGTGATCATAGAATCATGTAGCACAGGAGGAGGCCGTTCGGCCCATCGTGCCTGTGCCGGCTCTTTGAAAGAGCTCTCCAATTAGTCCCACTCCCCCCTGCTCTTTCCCCATAGCCCTGCGAATTTTTCCTTTTCAGATATTTATCCAATTCCTATTTGAAAGTTACTATTGAGTCTGCTTCCACCGCCCTTTCAGGCAGCGCATTCCAGATCACAACAACTCGCTGCGTAAAACCATTCTCCTCATCTCCCCTCTGGTTCTTTTGCCAATTACCTTAAATCTGTCCTCTGGTCACCGACCCTCCTGCCACTGGAAACAGTTTCTCTGTTACTGTCGTATTTAAAATAAAACAATTGATTCTGTCCGTGTTTTGTCTCCTACATTCTCATTCTCTCCTCCCCCTCTCCTACATTCTCTCTCTCCTACATTCTCTCGCGCTCTCTCTCCTACATTCTCTCTCTCTCACTACCGACCTAAATCTTTAAATGAACTTTCCTTTCTGGAATCTAATGGCAGGTTTTTTTCCTGTTGTGGCAGGACCGCAATGCAAGAGGCTGACCGGATTAGTCTGAAGGACAGCGGGCAGGGAGAGAGCGAGGAGGGAGACAGCGACTGCGACACCGGCAGAAACACACCCATTGACCAGCTGCTCGAGGAGGGGCTCAATGACCTGCTGGCCAGGAGTGGCTGGACAACACCAACCGGTGAGAGGAGCCTGTCTGTCTGTGTCTACCTCTCTCTGTCTGTGTGTCTCCAGCACGGGTTAGTGTAGAGAGAGCTTTACTCTGTGTCTAACCCGCGCTGTACGAACGCTCTGGAGTTCGATGCCCAGAGTGCAGTGTTACACAATCATCACCACCCACATCTTTCACCTCAAGCAGAGTTTCATTTAGATGAACATCATCCAGTTGATGGAACAGGATCCCTCTTGACTGTTTCACTTTGCTGTGTTGCAGGGCTGGGAGCGAGGGCGAGCACAGGTGAGGAGCTGAGCCTGGAGGAGCTGTGCTGGATGCTGCCGTCACCGCTGCCCTCCGACTACAAGGAGAACGTCTTCAATCCCGAAGCTTCAGGGGCGACCGAAAATTCCCCGCCCGCCCCTGATGGCGAGACGACCACTTTCTCCACCTTTGGCAAAGATTCGGTGGGGTTTTATCACGGGACAGAGGAGCCGACTGTCAAAGGATCCCTCTTGACAGAAATGAGCGCCCTCTTCCAGCTCCTGCTGTCGCAGAAGGCGGAGGCTTGTGGCGAGACGAACCCCGAACTCTTCTTAAAACTGGCGGCTCGGAGGAGCGTCTCCTGCGACGGTGAGGGGGGCGTGAGTGGGGCGCCGACTGGGGGCAGGGTTCCCGGGCGCGGCGCTCCCAGTGCTGGAGCCAGGCACCTCCCTGCGGTGCAGGAAACCGCGGAGCGAAGAGAGGGGACGGAGCAGGACCGCCATCAGCTGGTTTAACGGTGAGTGAGTGACCGGCCAGAAACTGAGTGCTTGTAGAATCCATAATCAGGTGGCTCCCTGGTCCCCCGCCCTCGCGCCCCCCTCCCTCGCGCCGCCTGCTCTCGCGCCCCCCTCCCTCGCGCTCCCCGCCCCTCTTCCTCTTCCCGCTCGCTCTCCGCCCCTCTTCCTCTTCCCTCTCGCTCTGTCCCCATCACCCGCACTCTCGATTATTTGCTTACCTTCGTTTTAAAACAAAAAAAAATCATTTGCGGGTGTGTGTGTTGCTGGCCAGGCCGGCATTTATTGCCCCTCCCGCATTGCCCTGAGAAGGTGGGGGTGAGCCGCCTTGAACCGCTGGTAGTGATTTTATTTCAGTGGGCGGTGAAGGTTCCCCAGGGGTTGGTGCGAGACTGGAGTCACGTACAGGCCCAGACCGGGTAAGGACGGCAGGTTTCCTTCCCTGAAGGGACATCAGTGAACCGGTTGGGTTTTTACGATAATCCGACAGATTCACGGTCACTTTTACTGAGACCAGCTTTTTATTTACCGAATTTCTTTTTGAAAACTGCCCATGGTGGGATTTGGACTCCTGCTCTCTGGATCACGAGTCCGGTAACAGAACCACTACCCCACTGATGCACTGCCAGAATATGCCCAGAAATTGGAGTTTCAGGTTTGGGAGAGCAGTGGGGGAGCCTGGGACTGTCAGAAGAAAGATAAAAAGACTTTAAGTGAACTTTCCTGTTCTATTATAAATTTAAAGAAGATTTGGGGACCCGTGACTTCCCTCCAAATTCCCTTCTCCACCGACCGGGAGAAGAGGCAGGCGATCGATCCCAGTAAGATGGATAATTGAGCTCCCCTAATATCAAACCAATACCAGTATAACTCTTCAAATCATGGTAGGATACAGCACATGATGCCATTCGGCCCATCGTGCATGTGCCGGCTCTTTGAAAGTGTTGTCCAATTAGTCCCGTTCTTTCCACACAGCCCTTTAAATGTTTCCCTTCACGTATACGGTTGCTATTTTCTAGTCCCGAGCCAGTGTGTTTGTGCCGAGTGTCTGTTATTGGGATCTGTGCCAGGTGTTTCCTCTGGCCCATTAAGGGTGCGGTCACCTTCGGCCTGTTGTGTCAGAACGGATGTGTGCTTTCCTGAGGTTCTCTCTGACAGATGCAGTTGCACAAAACAGTGTCCGGGACATCAGGAAAAGATTTGTTTCCACAGAAATGATCTAACTTACCTTCAGGTCTGTCAGAAACAATTAAAAAAAATAGAACAGACTGTTGACTTCTCTGTACTTGTACCTTGCCCCTCGTCCTACAGCATTTATTCCCCCGCTCCAGAGACTTGAGCACCAAATCCAGGCTGACACTCCTAGTGCAGTACTGAGGGAGTGCCGCACTGTCGGAGGGGCGGTACTGAGGGAGCGCCGCACTGTCGGAGGGGCGGTACTGAGGGAGCGCCGCACTGTCGGAGGGGCGGTACTGAGGGAGCGCCGCACTGTCGGAGGGGCGGTACTGAGGGAGCGCCGCACTGTCGGAGGGGGCGGTACTGAGGGAGCGCCGCACTGTCGGAGGGGCGGTACTGAGGGAGCGCCGCACTGTCGGAGGGGCGGTACTGAGGGAGCGCCGCACTGTCGGAGGGGCGGTACTGAGGGAGCGCCGCACTGTCGGAGGGGCGGTACTGAGGGAGCGCCGCAATGTCGGAGGGGCGGTACTGAGGGAGCGCTGCACTGTCGGAGGGGCGGTACTGAGGGAGTGCCGTCTTTCAGATGTGATGTTAAACCGAGGCCTCGTCTGCTCTCTCAGGTGGACGTAAACGATCCCACGGCCACTATTTGAAGAAGAGCGGGGGAGTTCTCCCCGGTGTCCTGGGGGCCAATATTTATCCCTCAACCAACATCACTAAAACAGATTATTTGGTCATTATCACATTGCTGTTTGTGGGAGCTTGCTGTGCGCAAATTGGCTGCTGCGTTTCCTACATTACAACAGTGACCACACTTTAGAAAGCACTTCATTGGCTGTAGAGCGCTTTGGGACGTCCCGAGATAGTGAAAGGCGCTATAGAAATGCAAGAATTTTTATTTTCCTTTTTAAGGGGAAGCTAGATAAGAGGTTCTACCTATCAGGAAAGACTGAACAGGCTGGGGCTCTTTTCTCTGGAAAAGAAAAACTGAGAGGGTGACCTGTCTTTAAGATTATGATAGAGAAGATGTTTCCACTTGTGGGGGAGACCAGAACTAGGGGCCATCAATATAAGAGCGCCACTAATAAATCCAATCGTGAATTCAGGAGAAACTTCTTTACCCAGAGAGTGGTGAGAATGTGGAACTCGCTACCACAGGGAGTGGTTGAGGTGAATAGCAGAGATACATTTAAGGGGAGGCTGGATAAACACACGAGGGGGAAAGGAATCGAAGGATATGGTGAGATGAAGAGGGGTGGGAGGAGGCTCGAGTGGAGCATAAACACCAGCACAGACCGGTGCTGTAAATCCTAAGTAATTCTTTCTAATGGCTTAGTGTCGGTGTCCAGTAAATCTGCTGAATATTGAGGCTCCAGTTGTAGTTTAAGTGCAGGGAAGACTCTTGTCGCCTGGCCTCTGTCTGTATATTATTTATTGAGTTACTTTCTGTTGTAGATCTCGACAGCCATTCACCGCAAAGAGTGGGATGAAATCCGGAGGAGGCATGACCGGTTTCTAAAGAGGTGTTCAGTGTTCCTGATCGCTTTCTTGGGGAAGTTGGGCGCAAAGCCGAAGAGACAAATGGCTTTATACTCTGGAGATCGTGATCTTCCTCCCAGCGAGGTGCTCGACATTCCCAGCGTGGCGTGCCGCTCGCTGTAATTACCACTGGGGCCTCCCAACAGTCTCCCTCATGGAGGGTGCCGAGTGTGTGTTGCAAGGCTCCTCAAACCCATGGCCAGAAAACAGCGAAGGGCTTCCACCTGAAACTTTGACCTGCCTGTCCCGTGTCCATCCCCGCTGTTCTGGGATAGGATCCGCGTCTCTTTCCCCTCCCCCTGCCATCCTGGGATTGGTCCCCCATCCCCCCCCCCCCCCCAACTGTCCCAGGATGGGACCCGCATACATCCCCGCTGTCCCGGGATTGGTCCTGTGTTCCACCCCTCCCTTCCCCCTCCCTTCTCCTCCTCCTCCCTTCCCCCCCTCCTCCTCCTCCCTTCCCCCCCTCCTCCTCCTCCCTTCCCCCCCTCCTCCTCCTCCCTTCCCCCCCTCCTCCTCCTCCCTTCCCCCCCTCCTCCTCCTCCCTTCCCCCCCTCCTCCTCCTCCCTTCCCCCCCTCCTCCTCCTCCTCCTCCTCCCCTCCTCCTCCTCCCCCTCCCTTCCCCCCCCTCCCTTCCCCCCCCTCCCTTCCCCCCCCTCCCTTCCCCCCCCTCCCTTCCCCCCCCTCCCTTCCCCCCCCTCCCTTCCCCCCCTTCCTCCTTCCCTCCCCCTTCCCCTTCCTCCCCCCCCTTT
The DNA here is from genome assembly GCF_052327205.1 of Somniosus microcephalus. Lineage (NCBI taxonomy): Eukaryota > Metazoa > Chordata > Chondrichthyes > Squaliformes > Somniosidae > Somniosus > Somniosus microcephalus. The sequence continues at coordinate 266,129,872 of NC_140994.1, read as the reverse complement.
CCCTTCCACCCCCCCCCTCCGCCCTTTTCCCGGGATTGGACCGGGGGTCGGAATGGTGGTATTTTGGTGCACATTCACGGAAAGGGTTTTGTAAATCTTCCCCCGAGTTTCCCATTGTCGAATATCTTACTGAAAGGATGCCTGATGGACATTTCGACCTTGCCCCGGATCGAGCCCCGTTAAATACTACAAAATATTTTTCTATTCTATTTAATGCTGGCCCAGTGTCAATGATTTTATATATTTGTATATTTTCCTTTATTACTCAAACTGCCTAATGTATATTTTGCTTTTGACAATAAAACTGTGAGTAATGAAACCGTGACACGGCTTACTGCAGTTTCCTTCTTCCTAGAAAAAAGGGTCGAAGTTGTCACCTGCTCGTCCCTGGCTCCCAGTGGCCAGTCCTTGCACACGTGTGTCGCAGGCTATTCCACTGCGGGGGGGGGGGGGGTCAGTTAATGTTGTTTCTCTATTTAAAAAGGGAGATAGAACAAGTCAACAACATCATCTTGTATTTATATAGCACCGTTTAACGTAATAAAACATCCCAAGGTGCTGCACAGGAGCATTTTAAGACAAACATCTGACACCAAGCCACTGAAATTAGGGCAGGTGACCAAAAGCTTAGTCAAAGTGGAAGGTTTTTAAGGAGCGTCTTAAAGGCAGAGAGGTTTAGGGAGGGAATTCCAGAGCTCGGGGCCCAGGCAGCTGAAGGCACGGCCGCCAATGGTGGAGCGACTATAATCTGGGATGCTCAAGAGGGCAGAATTAGAGGAGCGCAGAGATCTCTGTGCGGGGCGGTGGGGATTGTGGGGCTGGAGGAGATTACAGAGATAGGGAGGGGCAAGGCCGTGGAGGGATTGGAAAACCAGGATGAAAATTTTGAAATCGAGGTGCTGCTTAACCAGGAGCCAATGTAGGTCAGCGAGCACAGAGGTGATGGGCGAACGGGACTTGGTGCGAGTTAGGACACGGGGCAGTGAGCACAGGGGGTGATGGGTGAACGGGACTGGGTGTGAGTTAGGACACGGGGCAGTGAGCACAGGGGGTGATGGGTGAACGGGACTGGGTGTGAGTTAGGACACGGGGCAGTGAGCACAGGGGGCGATGGGTGAACGGGACTGGGTGCGAGTTAGGACACGGGGCAGTGAGCACGGGGTGATGGGTGAATGGGACTGGGTGTGAGTTAGGACACGGGGCGATGGGTGAACGGGACTGGGTGCGAGTTAGGACACGGGGCAGTGAGCACAGGGGGTGATGGGTGAACGGGACTGGGTGCGAGTTAGGACACGGGGCAGTGAGCACAGGGGGGTGACGGGTGAACGGGACTGGGTGTGAGTTAGGGGACTGGGTGTGAGTTAGGACACGGGGCAGTGAGCACGGGGTGATGGGTGAACGGGACTGGGTGCGAGTTAGGACACGGGGCAGTGAGCACAGGGGGTGATGGGCGAACGGGACTGGGTGCGAGTTAGGACACGGGGCAGTGAGCACAGGGGGTGATGGGCGAACGGGACTGGGTGCGAGTTAGGACACGGGGCAGTGAGCACGGGGTGATGGGTGAGAGTTAGGACACGGGGCAGTGAGCACAGGGGGTGATGGGTGAACGGGACTGGGTGTGAGTTAGGACACGGGGCAGCAGAGTTTTGTATGAGCTCAAGTTTACGTAGGGTGGAATGTGGGAGGCCGGTCAGGAGTGTGTTGGAATAGTCGAGTGTGGAGGTAACAAAGGCATGGATGAGGGTTTCAGCAGCGGATGAGCTGAGGCAAGGGCGGAGACGGGCGATGTTACGGAGGTGGAAGCAGGCGGTCTGGGTGATGGAGCGGACATGCGGGCGGAAGTTCAGGGAAATATAGACCAGTTATGGAATTCAGGAGTAATGTGGCGGGAGAATGGGCCGCAGCTCCTTTGATCGCGTTGGCAGGGAAACAGGAGTGAGAGGGGATGAGGATAGAACCCGGCTTAGCTGGGGGGCTTCACGGTGAATATCTGGGCAGGGGCCGAGTGTCCACTCGGTGTTCTATAACTACAAGTTCTCTCTTCGTGTAGTGAGAGGGTGAGGAGTCTCAATTTCAACAGTGACAACGCAAGAATTTAAAACATTTGACCAATATAATAAGGCACAGGTGCTTGCGAGAACTTGAGGTTTTTATTTGGAGTTCCCAGAGTCTTAACAGGTTCAGCGGGCGCTGTGTAACAAAGACTTGTTTATTTATCAACATAAAATGGCGTCTCGGTCAAAGGAAGCTGCGCTTCATTGGTTGAGTACCAAACAACATCTTAATGATCACTCCCAGGAATGTGGGTCTGTGTCTACGATTCCCCCCCCACACGGGGACGGGACGGGGGTCTGTGTCTACGATTCCCCCCCCCCCCCAACACGGGTGAGGGAACATGGGTCTGTGTCTCTGATTCCCCCACACGGTGACGGGACGGGGGGGTCTGTGTCTGATTCCTGCCTTGACACCGATGGTCATTCCCGAGAATGAACAAAAAATAAGAAAACTACCTAATAATAACACACCAACCGTTGCCCTGCACCACCGAGAGAGATGCAGGGTATAACCTCGTCTCTTCCTCCAGCTGCTTTGAGAAATACTAACTCCTCCATTCCGTCCGGGATGTCCTCCTGGTAAGGAGCAGAGCAGCGGTGGAAGGAGGTGCTGTAGCGCGGGTCACGACGGACCGAGCTGAGGAATCCTGCCGCCCCCGAGTGAGTCACACTGTCGGCCAGGATCACCGAGCCCTCGGACAGCAGTCCCGCCTCCTCCAGCAGACACAGGTCCCGCAGCTGGTCCCCGTCCCGCCCCTGGCTCAGGAAGACAAAGTCCAACGTCTCCACTCCGTACGCTGCCTTGAATCGAAGTATGACCTCCACCGGAAGGCCGGTAATCACCTGGAACTGCACGGGGAGAGAAGAGAAACGAGTCAAGTACAACAGGCCCCAGTTGTCTCGGGTAGAGGCGGCTTTACCACAGCCGCACTGGACAGGATGTAGGAGAGGGTGTTAGAAACCTACCGCTTTGACGGTGTGAGTGTGTGCTAGCCGTGGCTCAGTGGGCAGCACCCTCGCCTCTGAGTCAGAAGGTTGTGGGTTCAAGTCCCACTCAAGGGATTTGAGCACAAAAATCTAGACTGACACGCCCAGTTCAGTACTGAGGGAACGCCGCACTGTCGGAGGGGCAGTACTGAGGGAGCGCCGCACTGTCGGAGGGACAGTACTGAGGGAGCGCCGCACTGTCGGAGGGACAGTACTGAGGGAGCGCCGCACTGTCGGAGGGACAGTACTGAGGGAGCGCCGCACTGTCGGAGGGACAGTACTGAGGGAGCGCTGCACTGTCGGAGGGACAGTACTGAGGGAGCGCCGCACTGTCGGAGGGGCAGTACTGAGGGAGCGCCGCACTGTCGGAGGGTCAGTACTGAGGGAGCGCTGCACTGTCGGAGGGACAGTACTGAGGGAGCGCTGCACTGTCGGAGGGACAGTACTGAGGGAGCGCCGCACTGTCGGAGGGGCAGTACTGAGGGAGCGCTGCACTGTCGGAGGGGCAGTACTGACGGGGTGCTGTCTTTCGGATGAGACGTTAAACCAAGGCCCCCTATGTAACAGGCTCGAGGGGGGTCTGAATAGCTGCCTCCTGTTCCTGTGTAACAGGCTCGAGGGGGTGAACGGCCTCCTCCTGTTCCTGTGTAACAGGCTCGAGGGGCTGAACGGCCTCCTCCTGTTCCTGTGTAACAGGCTCGAGGGGGTGAACGGCCTCCTCCTGTTCCTGTGTAACAGGCTCGAGGGGGTGAACGGCCTCCTCCTGTTCCTGTGTAACAGGCTCGAGGGGGTGAATGGCCTCCTCCTGTTCCTGTGTTTGTCTCTAGGAGAGAAATGCGGGAGTAAAGTGCGTTGCCAGGAGTTACCCCAGTTACCTGTGTGTGTTTCAATCCGGCCACCAGCATCATTTCCTCGGCCAGGTCGGCGGTTTTGGGGTCAGGCTCCACGGTGTACAGCTTCGCTCCGGGCGGGAGGAGCCGTGCGATGCGGATAGCAGCGTAACCGCAATACGTGCCCAGCTCGAGAGCTCGGACAGGGTCAACGCGCCGCACCACCGACTCCAGGATCTGACCTGGAACAGATTCAAGGTTACACACAATGATGAGTTTCACAGAATCTTACAGCTCAAAAGAAGGCCATTCGGCCCACCGTGCCTGTGCCGGCTCTTTGAACGAGCTCTCCAATTAGTCCCACTACCCCCCCTGCTCTTTCCCCATAGTTCTGCAAATTTTTCCTTTTCCAGTATTTATCCAATTCCCTTTTGAAAGTTACTATTGAATCTGCTTCCACCGCCCTTTCAGGCAGCGCGGTCCAGATCACAACAACTCGCTGTAAAAACATTCTCCTCATCTCCCCTCTGGTTCTTTTGCCAATTCCCTTCACTCTGTGTCCTCTGGTCACTGATCCTCGTGCCAGTGGAAACAGTTGCTCCTTATTTACTCAATCAAAACCCTTCAGAATTTTGAAAAGCTCTACTGAATCTCCCCTTAACCTTCTCTTTAAAGAGAACAATCCCAGTTTCTCTAATCTGTTCAACTTAATCACGGTGAATGCATTAACCAGCGAGTAAAAGTAACGCATCAAGGGGTCAGCTGTGGCTCAGTGGGCAGCACCCTCGCCACTGAGGCAGAAGGTCGTGGGTTCAAGACCCACTCCAGAGACTTGAGCACAAAATCCAGGCTGACACTCCCAGTGCAGTGACTGAGGGAGCGCTGCACTGTCGGAGGGGCAGTACTGAGGGAGCGCCGCACTGTCGGAGGGGCAGTACCGAGGGAGTGCTGCACTGTCGGAGGGACAGTACTGAGGGAGTGCTGCACTGTCGGAGGGACAGTACTGAGGGAGCGCTGCACTGTCGGAGGGGCAGTACTGAGGGAGCGCCGCACTGTCGGAGGGGCAGTACTGAGGGAGCGCTGCACTGTCGGAGGGGCAGTACCGAGGGAGTGCTGCACTGTCGGAGGGGCAGTACTGAGGGAGTGCTGCACTGTCGGAGGGGCTGTCTTTCAGATGAGACGTTAAACCGAGGCCCCGTCTGCTCTCAGGTGGATGTAAAAGATCCCATGGCCACTATCGGAAGAAGAGCAGGGGAGTTCTCCTCGGTGTCCTGGCCAATATTTATCTCAAACGACATTACTAAAACTGATAATCTGGTCATATTACAATGCTGTTTGTGGGAGCTTGCTGTGTGCAAATTGACTGCCGCGTTTCCGACATTACAACAGCGACTACACTACATCTTTTTAGGGAAATTTGAATAAATATTTGAAGCAGGTCGATGGGGAGAGAGCGGGGCAGTGGGTTTGGTTTGGGATTGATACAGGGCTATGGGGAGAGAGCGGGGCAGTGGGATTAGTTTGGGATTGATACAGGGCTATGGGGAGAGAGCGGGGCAGTGGGATTAGTTTGGGATTGATACAGGGCTATGGGGAGAGCGGGGCAGTGGGGTTAGTTTGGGATTGATACAGGGCGATGGGGAGAGAGCGGGGCAGTGAGATTAGTTTTGGGATTGATACAGGGCTATGGGGAGAGAGCGGGGCAGTGGGATTAGTTTGGGATTGATACAGGGCTATGGGGAGAGAGCGGGGCAGTGGGATTAGTTTGGGATTGATACAGGGCTATGGGGAGAGAGCGGGGCAGTGGGATTAGTTTGGGATTGATACAGGGCTATGGGGAGAGAGCGGGGCAGTGGGATTAGTTTGGGATTGATACAGGGCTATGGGGAGAGAGTGGGGCAGTGGGGTTAGTTTGGGATTGATACAGGGCGATGGGGAGAGAGTGGGGCAGTGGGAATAGTTTGGAATTGATACAGGGCTATGGGAAGAGAGCGGGGCAGGGGATTAGTTTTGGGATTGATACAGGGCTATGGGGAGAGAGCGGGGCAGTGAGATTAGTTTTGGGATTGATACAGGGCTATGGGGAGAGAGTGGGGCAGTGGGAATAGTTTGGAATTGATACAGGGCTATGGGAAGAGAGCGGGGCAGGGGATTAGTTTTGGGATTGATACAGGGCTATGGGGAGAGAGTGGGGCAGTGGGAATAGTTTGGAATTGATACAGGGCTATGGGAAGAGAGCGGGGCAGGGGATTAGTTTTGGGATTGATACGGGGCTATGGGGAGAGAGCGGGGCGGTGGGATTAATTTTGGGATTGATACAGTGCTATCGGGAGAGAGCGGGGCGGTGGGATTAATTTTGGGATTGCTATAGCAGATGAGTTGGGCTGAATAACTATGGTTTCTACGATCACTTTGTTCTCGTGGAGGTGCGGGATTCGGAGAGCAAGACCCATGGATAGTTTGGTGAGTGGAGTCTCTGCCTACCTTTCTCAGGGCCGGTGCTGGTCACACAATCGTACCTGCTACACCACTCGTCCAAAGTGCTCAGTACACTCTCAGGCTTGCCGTGTGTCGAGTTTGTCAGGACGTAGCGGAATGCCCGTTCCTCCCGTGATATTCCGGTGATACAGCTCCTCAACCACCCCAGGAATCGCTGGCGGTAGAACCGGAGTAGCCGTCGGTGATACCGGATCGTCACGGCCGTACAGACGGGAACCAGGACTGCAGCCAGGACAGGAAGCCACATCTTCGGCTGAGGGTAACACGATACGTTATTAATCTCCGAGGAACCTCAACGCCCGGCAATAATTACTACTGGGATCATGTTCTACTTAAGGTGTTGGCCGTGGCTCAGTGGGCAGCACTCTCTCTTTCACCCGAGTCAGAAGGTCACGGGTTCAAGCCCCACGCCAGAGACTTGAGCACAAAAATCTAGGGTGCCACTCCCAGTGCGGTACTGAGGGAGCGCCGCACTGTCGGAGGGGCGGTGCTGAGGGAGCGCCGCACTGTCGGAGGGGCGGTACTGAGGGAGCGCCGCACTGTCGGAGGGGCGGTACTGAGGGAGCGCCGCACTGTCGGAGGGGCGGTACTGAGGGAGCGCCGCACTGTCGGAGGGGCGGTACTGAGGGAGCGCCGCACTGTCGGAGGGGCGGTACTGAGGGAGCGCCGCACTGTCGGAGGGGCGGTACTGAGGGAGCGCCGCACTGTCGGAGGGGCGGTACTGAGGGAGCGCCGCACTGTCGGAGGGGCGGTACTGAGGGAGCGCCGCACTGTCGGAGGGGCGGTACTGAGGGAGCGCCGCACTGTCGGAGGGGCGGGTACTGAGGGAGCGCCGCACTGTCGGAGGGGCGGTACTGAGGGAGCGCCGCACTGTCGGAGGGGCGGTACTGAGGGAGCGCCGCACTGTCGGAGGGGCGGTACTGAGGGAGCGCCGCACTGTCGGAGGGGCGGTACTGAGGGAGCGCCGCACTGTCGGAGGGGCGGTACTGAGGGAGCGCCGCACTGTCGGAGGTCCCGTCTTTCAGATGAGACGTTAAGCCGAGGTCCCGTATTTCAGATGAGACGTTAAGCCAAGGCCCCATCTACTCTCTCAGGTAGATGTAAAAGATCCCACGGCACTATTTCGGAGAGCAGGGGAGTCCACGCATTTAGCAGTTGTACTGCACTGTATGCCAGTAGCTGCTGAATCGTTACAAGACTGACCTGCTCCAGCTTCAGTAGTTATACTGCGCATCCTGCATTGGTGAAACACCATCTCGTGCCAACGTGGGACATGCAATGTAATCGTCCTGTAGCAGCTTCACAAACACCTCGAGCCTGAAACATTCTCAAAGCGATCCTCCCACCTTCCACCCCCAATAAACTTCAGCTCATCCAAAACTCTGCTGCCCCGTGTCCTAACTCACACCCAGTCCCGTTCACCCATCACCCCCTGTGCTCACTGCCCCCGTGTCCAAACTCACACCCAGTCCCGTTCACCCATCACCCCCTGTGCTCACTGCCCCGTGTCCTAACTCACACCCAGTCCCGTTCACCCATCGCCCCCCGTGCTCACTGCCCCGTGTCCTAACTCACACCCAATCCCGTTCACCCATCACCCCGTGCTCACTGCCCCGTGTCCAAACTCGCACCCAGTCCCGTTCACCCATCACCCCGTGCTCACTGCCCCGTGTCCTAACTCGCACCCAGTCCCGTTCACCCATCACCCCCTGTGCTCACTGCCCCGTGTCCTAACTCACACCCAGTCCCGTTCACCCATCACCCCCTGTGCTCACTGCCCCGTGTCCTAACTCGCACCCAGTCCCGTTCACCCATCACCCCCGTGCTCACTGCCCCGTGTCCTAACTCGCACCCAGTCCCATTCACCCATCACCCCCCGTGCTCACTGCCCCGTGTCCTAACTCACACCCAGTCCCGTTCACCCATCGCCCCCCGTGCTCACTGCCCCGTGTCCTAACTCACATCCAGTCCCGTTCACCCATCACCCCGTGCTCACTGCCCCGTGTCCTAACTCGCACCGAGTCCCGTTCACCCATCACCCCCTGTGCTCACTGCCCCGTGTCCTAACTCACACCCAGTCCCGTTCACCCATCACCCCCTGTGCTCACTGCCCCGTGTCCTAACTCACACCCAGTCCCGTTCACCCATCACCCCCTGTGCTCACTGTCCCGTGTCCTAACTCGCACCCAGTCCCGTTCACCCATCACCCCCTGTGCTCACTGCCCCGTGTCCTAACTCGCAGCGAGTCCCGTTCACCCATCACCCCGTGCTCACTGCCCCGTGTCCTAACTCACACCGAGCCCCGTTCACCCATCACCCCCTGTGCTCACTGGCCCGTGTCCTAACTCACACCCAGTCCCGTTCACCCATCACCCCCTGTGCTCACTGCCCCGTGTCCTAACTCGCACCCAGTCCCGTTCACCCATCACCCCCTGTGCTCACTGCCCCGTGTCCTAACTCGCACCAAGTCCCGTTCACCCATCACCCCCTGTGCTCACTGCCCCGTGTCCTAACTCACACCCAGTCCCGTTCACCCATCACCCCGTGCTCACTGCCCCGTGTCCTAACTCACACCCAGTCCCGTTCACCCATCACCCCCTGTGTTCGCTGACCGACATTGGCTCCCGGTTAAGCAACGCCTCGATTAAAAAAAATTCTCATCCTTCTGTTCATATCCCTCCCTATCCCTGTGACCTCCTCCAGTCCTACAACCCTCCGCGATCTCTGCGCTCCTCCAATTCTGGCCACTTGCGCATCCCACATTTTAATCGTTCCACCATTGGCGGCCGTGCCTTCAGCTGTCTAGACCCTGAGCTCTGGAATTCCCTGCCTAAACATCTCCGCCTCTCTCTCCTCCTTTAAGACGCTCCTTAAAACCGACCTCTTTGACCAAGCTTTTGGTCACCTGTCCTAATATCTCCTTATGTGGCTCGGTGTCAAATTTTGTTTGATAATCGCTCCTGTGAAGAGCCTTGGGACGTTTCACTACGTTAAAGGCGCTATATAAATACAAGTTGTTGCTGCACCAAACAGAAACTCACATCCTGAATTCTTGGAGTTAAACTCCTTACCCTGGATGATGTCAACGCAACATCCGTGGAGAGAAAATAGAGTCGACGTTTCAGGTCGAAACCCTTTTTCAAAACTGGAAAGGAAATGAAATAGATCGAAAGGCAGGGCTGGGAGAGAACAAAAGAAGTGAAGAGACTTCTTTTCTTTACTTCTTTTGTTTTGAAAAAGGGTCCGCCCGAAACGTCGACTCTAATTTCTCTCCACGGATGTTGCCTGGCCTGCTGAGTTTTTCCAGCATTTTCTGTTGTTATTTTGGATTTCCAGCATCTGCAGTATTTTGCTATCGTACGAGAGGTCCGTCCACCTACACTCTCCAGCTGGCCAGGAGCTCGGTCAGCCTGGGATCTGGGCTGCTGAGGGTTTGGATCCCGATTGAATTGCCGTGCTTGTTAATGCTGAGGCTTCTTCAAGTCTGCGACTCTTCTACATAAAGCAGCGTCAGGTGCAGCATACAGCCAGTAGCAGTCCTTGAACATGGATCATGTGTCATAAGAACATAAATAGGAGCAGGAGTCGGCCATCCGGCCCCTCGAGCCTGCTCCGCCGTTCAATAAGATCGTGGCTGATCATCGACCTCAACGCCACTTTCCCGCCCGATCCCCATATCCCTTGATTCCTCGAGAGTCCAAAAATCTATCGATCTCAGCCTTGAATATACTCAACGACTGAGCCTCCACAGCCCTCTGGGGTAGAGAATTCCAAAGATTCACCGCCCTCTGAGTGAAGAAATTCCTCCTCATCTCAATCTTAAATGGCCGACCCCTTATCCTGAGACTGTGACCCCTAGTTCTAGACTCTCCAGCCAGGGGGAAACAACCTCTCAGCATCTACCCTGTCAATCCCCCTCAGAATCTTGTATGTTTCAATGAGATCACCTCCCATTCTTCTAAACTCCAGAGAGTATCGGCCCATTCTACACAATCTCTCCTCATAGGACAGCCCTCTCATCCCAGGAATCAATCTAGTGAACCTTTGTTGCACCGCCTCCAAGGCAAGTATATCCTTCCTTAGATAAGGAGACCAAAACTGTGCCCAGTACTCCAGGGGTGGTCTCACCAAGACTCTGTACAATTGGAGCAAGACTTCCTCACTCTTATACTCCAACCCCCTTGCAATAAAGGCCAACATGCCATTTGCCTTCCTTATTGCTTGCTGTACCTGCACGCTAGCTTTCTGTGTTTCTTGCACGAGGACACCCAAATCTCTCCAAACACCAACATTTCAAAGTTTCTCACCATTTAAAAATATTCTGTTTTTCTATTCTTCCTACCAAAGTGAATAACCTCACATTTCCCCACATTATACTCCATTTGCCACCTTACTGCCCACTCACTCAGTCTATCTATATCCCTTCGCAGACTGTGTGTTCTCCTCACAGCTTACTGTCCCATCTAGCTTTGTATCGTCAGCAAACTTGGATACATTACACTCGGTCCCTTCATCTAGGTCATTGATATAGATTGTAAATAGCTGAGGCCCCAACACTGATCCTTGCGGCACCCCACTAGTTACAGCCTGCCAACCCGAAAAAGATCAGTTTATTCCTACTCTCTGTTTTCTTCCCATTAACCAATCCTCTATTCATGCTACTGTATTACCCCCAACCCCATGAGCCTTTATCTTGTGCACTTTTAGGTGGCACCTTATCGAATGCCTGTTGGAAATGTGTCATTCCCATCCTTCCCCACAATCAACAAGAGCCGGACACAGGAACAGGAGGAGGCCATTGAGCCCCTCGAGCCTGCTCCGCCATTCAATCAGTTTGTGGCTGATCAGCGCCTCAAATCCATTTTCCCACCTTTGCTCGATGCCCTTACCCAACATAAATCTATCGCTCTCAGCCTTGAAAACTCCAGCTGACCCCCAGTATCCACAGCTTTTTGGGGGAGAGTTTTCCAGATTTCCACCACCCTTTGTGTGAAGAAGTGCTTCCTGACATCACCCCTGAACGGCCGCGCTCTAATTTTGTGGTTACGTCGCCTCGTTCTTGATTCGCCCCCACCATGTTCAACAAAAAACAGAGAATGTTGGAAACCCAGAAGGTGGAGGAAGGCAGGCCGTCAGTCCGGGCCACGGAACCGTGGCTCTTCCTGAAGGTTCCCCCCACCCCCACCCCCGGGATCAGACATCTGGTCAACTTGCCCGAGTGGCCATTCGACACTCGCCAGCTTTGACAGCGAGCGTCCGGCAGATTGTCGGCCTTGTGTGGCATCACACCCAAACGCTGCCCCCTCCCCCACCTCCTGTCCACGGGCACACACTCGGCAGCAGACGTCCCTCGGCATCCGACCAGAGCTCACTTCAACAACCGCTTGCATTTATATAGCGCCTTTAACGTAGAATAAAAGCCGCTTAACGGGAGTGCGAATAAAATTTGACACCGAGCCGCGTGAGGAGGCGTCAGGTCAGGTGACCCAAAGCTGCACCAAAGGTTTAGAAAGGTCAGAGGTCAGAGTTGGAGGGGCAGGGGATGGAATAATTTCACACTTGATACGGCAGCTTTTTGTGGGCAATTTCACTGGACGAATGCGAGCTTAAATCCCACCACGGGCAGTTTTGGAATTTGGATTTGGTTTAAAAAAATATCTGGAAATAAAAAGCTGGTCTCAGTAAAAGTGACCATGAAGCTGTTGGATTGTCATTAAAAACCCAACTGGTTCACTGATGTCCCTTTAGGGAAGGAAGCCTGCCGTCCTTACCCGGTCTGGGCCTATATGTGACTCCAGTCTCACACCAACGGGGTTGACTCTGAACTGCCCTCTGAAGGATCTCCTCTCCTGACTCCCCAAAGCCTTTCTACAAGTAAGGAGTGTGATGGAATGTTCTCCACTTGCCTGGATGAGTGCAGCTCCAACAACACTCAAGAAGCTCGATACCATCCAGGACAAAGCAGCCCGCTTGATTGGCACCCCATCCACCACCTTAAACATTCACTCCCTCCACCACCGGCGCACCGTGGCTGCAGTGTGTACCATCTACAAGATGCACTGCAGCAACTCGCCAAGGCTTCTTCGGCAGCACCTCCCAAACCCGCGACCTCTTCCACCTAGAAGGACAAGGGCAGCAGGCGCGTGGGAACACCACCACCTCCAAGTTCCCCTCCAAGTCACACACCATCCTGACTTGGAGATATATCGGCCGATCCTTCATCGTCGCTGGGTCAAAATCCTGGAACTCCCTCCCTAACAGCACTGTGGGAGTACCTTCACCACACGGACTGCAGCGGTTCAAGAAGGCGGCTCACCACCACCTTCTCAAGGGCAACTAGGGACGGACAATAAATGCTGGCCTTGCCAGCGACGCCCACATCCCGAGAATGAATTTTGGGGATCTTTTTACACATCACAACAACTTGCATTTATATAGCACCTTTTAACGTAGTAAAATGTCCCAAGGCGTTTCATAAGAGCGTAATCAAAGAAAATTTGACTCTGAGCCACATAAGGAGAAATTAGAATAGGTTACCAAATGCTTGGTCAAAGAGCTAGGCTTGAAGGAGCATCTTAAAGCAGAGAGAGGCGGAGAGAGGTTTAGGGAGGGAATTCCAGAGCTTAGGGCTCAGGCTGCTGAAGGCACGGCCGCCAATGTGGAGCGATAAAAATTGGGGGATGCGCAAGAGGCCAGAATTGGAGTAGCGTGGAGATCTCGGACGGTTTTGGGGCCGGAGGAGGTTACAGAGATAGGAGGGTGGGGCGGGGATGAGAATTTTAAAATCAAGATGTTGCCGGACTGGGAGTCAATGCTTTCCAGATTGTTTGCCCCAGTCCAGCTGCAGTGTGTACCATCTAGAAGATGCACTGCAGCAACTCGCCAAGACTTCTTCGGCAGCACCTCCCAAACCCGCGACCTCTTCCACCTAGAAGGACAAGGGCAGCAGGCGCATGGGAACACCACCACCTCCAAGTTCCCCTCCAAGTCACACAGCATCCTGACTTGGAAATTGGAATCACCATTCCTTCATCGTCGCTGGGTCAAAATCCTGGAACTCCCTCCCTAACAGCACTGTGGGAGCACCTTCACCACACGGACTGCAGCGGTTCAAGAAGGCGGCTCACCACCACCTTCTCAAGGGCAACTAGGGATGGGCAATAAATGCTGGCCTTGCCAGCGACGTCCACATCCCATAAATGAACAATAAAAAAAGCTGGGATGTCAGTGGTTGAGAAGAGGTGTGACAGGGGTTTGCCCAGGCAGAGGCTGTGGCGCTGCCTCCGACTCCAGCCACAGGTGGGGCAGATTTGTGAATGAAGGGCTGGCGCATGCGCAGCGGCGTGCAGCCTGGTGGGGAGAATAGAGCGGATTCCCCACCGCGGTGCACTGTGGGAGGGGAGGTCCGCCATTGTCGCCGCTGGCCAGGCCGGAGAGCAGCGATCCCCAGTCTGCCCGCGGCCCCTGTGGAACAAACTGCAGGCGGGGGCTGCTTCCACTTTACGGCTTTCCACACACTCAAGTGTTTTAAACTCTTTGGATGCATTTAAGGGGAGGCTGGACAAGCATTGAAGGGAATAGAGGGTTATGCTGACAGAGTGACGGGAGGTGGCTCGAGTGGAGCCAGCATGGACTGGTTGGGCCGAATGGCCTGTTTCTGTGCCTATTTAATCCTATGTATTGTCTATGCTAATTATATTATAAAGAAGTTATAAAAAAAATATTCAACAGCTTCGCCAGAGTTCCAAAACAGAATCAATTGGGTCGATAAAATTCCAGGCTCGAGGGGCTGAATGGCCTCCTCCTGGTCCCTTGGACTCTTGGGAGAATTTATAGAGAAATGAAAACTCCCCTCTTATCAGGCGCCGGAGTTAAGCAGTTACTCGGACCAATTGGAGAAGTTTAACATACATTATCTGAAAATATATCTATATTTTAAATGTGGTTTACAAAAAATCCCAAAAGAGGAAAGTTTACTGACCAGGTGCGGTTTGACTGCGGGAGACTCCCGGGCGGAAGAGCCGCGCATGTGACCGGCCTCCACCCGGAAGACGCGTCATGTTAACAATGTTCTACTCGGCTAGGTGTCCTTGAGTCAAAGGTGAAAGGTGAGGGGGTGAAGTGCTCCCTTCACACTTGTGAATTTTAGTTATTTTTTTACTAGCCAGTTAACTTAGCCAAAGGAACCTTCACCATCCACTGAAGATAGTTAGTCGACAAAAGTGAAAATCTTGCCCAAAAGTTATCAGCCTGGAGCAAGTCAACATGATTGAGGAGAGAAAAAAACAATACTGTATAAAATCAAGTAGATTTTACTGACATTTTATTGGATGTAATATTTTTAAAACTAATTCACCCCCCATAAATGATCCCCACAGATTTCTCTGTTCCTCTGACCCCACGCTCTTGTGGAGTAAAAGGTAAAGTAATAAAAAGGGCAAAAGCAGGAACTAAGTGTCACAAAACATCTTTGAAAGTTCTCTATCTGAATGCACGTAGCATTCGTAACAAAATAGACGAGTTAATGGCACAAATAACTACATATGGGTATGATCTTGTGGCCATTACAGAAACATGGCTGCAGGGTGACAATGCCTGGGAATTAAACATACCAGGTTATTTAACGATCAGGAAGGACAGGCAGGAAGGAAGGGGAGGTGGGGTGGCTATGTTAATAAAGGAAGGAATCACTGTAATACAGAGAAATGATATTGGGTCAAAAGATCTGGATAATGAAACAGTTTGGGTGGAGGTAAGGAATAATAAGGGGAAAAAAACACTCGTGGGCGTAGTCTATAGGCCGCCAAACAGTGGCAACTCTGTTGGACGGAGTATCAATCAGGAAATAGTTGAGGCTTGTAATAAGGGAACATCTATAATTATGGGGGATTTTAATTATCATATTAATTGGACAAATCAAATTGGGCAGGGCTGCCTTGAGGATGAGTTCATTGAGTGTATTAGGGATGGGTTTCTTGAGCAGTATGTAACTGAACCGACCAGGGGCAAGCAACCTTAGATCTGGTCCTGTGTAACGAGACGGGATTAATTAAAAATGTCCTAGTAAAGGATCCCCTTGGAATGAGTGACCATAACATGGTTGAATTCCATATTCAATTAGAGGGTGAGAAGGTTGGATCTCAAACAAGCGTGCTAAGCTTGAATAAAGGAGACTATGAAGGCATGAGAGCGTAATTGAGTAGAGTGGATTGGGAAAATAGATTAAAGGGTAAGACGATACATGATCAGTGGTGTACATTTAAGGAGTTATTTTACAACTTCCAAAAAAAATATATTCCACTGAGAAGAAAAGGGTGTAAAAGAAAAGACAGCCATCCATGGCTAAGTAAAGAAATTAAGGATAGTATTCGACTAAAAACAAGGGCATATAAGGTAGCCAAATCTAGTGGGAGGATAGAGGATTGGGAAAACTTTAAAAGACAGCAAAAAATAACAAAAACATTGATTAAGAAAGGAAAGATAGATTATGAAAGTAAATTAGCAAAAAATATAAAAATAGATAGTAAGAGTTTTTATAGTTATATAAAAAGAAAAAGGGTGGCTAAAGTAAATGTTGGTTCCTTAGAGGATGAGACCGGGAAATTAATGGTGGGAAATATGGTGATGGCAAAAACACTGAATGAATATTTTACATCAGTCTTTACAGTAGAAGACACTAAGAATATCCCAACACTGGACAAACAGGGGGCTAAAGGGGGGGAGGAGCTAAACATGATCAAAATCACTAAGGAAGTGGTACTCGGTAAAATAATGGGACTCAAGGCGGATAAATCACCTGGACCTGATGGCTTACATCCTAGGGTCTTGAGGGAAGTGGCGGTAGGGATTGTGGATGCATTGGTAATAATTTTCCAAAACTCCCTGGACTCGGCAAAGGTCCCGGCAGACTGGAAAACTGCAAATGTAACACCCTTATTTAAAAAGGGCAGTAGGCAGAAGGCTGGAAACTATAGACCGGTTAGCCTAACATCTGTGGTAGGTAAAATTTTGGAGTCCATTATTAAGGAGACAGTAACAGGACATTTGGATAATCATAATTTAATAGGACAAAGTCAGCATGGTTTTATGAAGGGGAAGTCATGTTTGACAAATTTGCTGGAGTTCTTTGAGGAAGTAATGTGTAGGGTGGATAAAGGGGAGCCAGTGGACGTAGTGTATTTAGACTTCCAAAAGGCATTTGACAAGGTGCCACACAAAAGATTATTGCTTAAGATAAAAAATCACGGGATTGGGGGTAATATTCTGGCATGGATAGAGGATTGGCTATCTAACAGAAGGCAGAGAGTTGGGATAAATGGTTCATTCTCAGACTGGCAATCAGTAACTAGTGGTGTTCCGCAGGGGTCAGTGCTGGGTCCCCAACTCTTTACAATCTATATTAACGATTTGGAGGAGGGGACCGAGTGTAACATATCAAAGTTTGCAGATGATACTAAGATGGGAGGGAAAGTAGTGAGTGAGGAGGACATAAAAAACCTGCAAGGGGACATAGACAGGCTAAGTAAGTGGGCAGAGATTTGGCAGATGGAATACAATACTGGAAAGTGTGAGGTTATGCATTTTGGCAGGAAAAATAGTAGAGCAAGTTATTATCTTAATGGCAAGAAACTGGAAAGTACTGAAGTACAAAGGGATCTGGGGGTCCTGGTGCACAAAACTCAAAAGGTTAGTATGCAGGTGCAGCAAGTGATTAAGAAGGCCAATGGAATGTTGGCTTTCATTGCTAGGGGGATAGAATATAAAAATAGGGAGGTATTGCTTCAGTTGTACAAGGTATTGGTGAGACTGCACCTGGAATACTGCGTACAGGTTTGGTGTCCATACTTAAGAAAGGACATACTTGCTCTCGAGTCAGTACAAAGAAGGTTCACTCGGTTAATCCCGGGGATGAGGGGATGGACATATGAGGAGAGGTTGAGTAGATTGGGACTCTACTCATTGGAGTTCAGAAGAATGAGAGGCGATCTTATTGCAACATATAAGATTGTGAAGGGGTTGGATCGGGTGGATGCGGGGAAGATGTTCCCGATGATGGGTGAAACTAGAACTAGGGGGCATAGTCTTAGAATAAGGGGCTGCTCTTTCAAAACTGAGATGAGGAGGAACTACTTCACTCAGAGGGTGGTAGGTCCATGGAATATGCTGCCCCAAAAAGCTGTAGAAGCTACATCATTACATAAATTTAAAACAGAAATAGACAGTTTCCTAGAAGTAAAGGGAATTAAAGGTTACGGGGAGCGGGCAGGAATTTGGACATGAGTCTAGGTTCGGATCAGTCATGGCCCTGTGGGTAGCGGAGCGGGCCCAGGGGCCGTGTAGCCTGATCCTGCTGCTATTTCGTGTGTCTAATTCTGTTAGATTCAGGAGATGGTTCTGTGATAGTGGATTGGCGGTTAGGATCAGATCAGCCATGATCTTATTGAATGGCGGAGCAGGCTCGAGGGGCCAATTGGCCTACTCCTGCTCCTATTTCTTATGTTCTTATGTTTTTATGTTCTTATGTTCCTTCTGCCCCACCATTAACAACAACAACAACTTGCATTTATATAGCACCTTTAACGCAGTAAAATGTCCCAAAGCGCTTCACAGGAGCGATTATCAAACAAAATTTGACACCGAGCCACATAAGGAGATATTAAGGCAGATGAAGGAGGTAGGTTTCAAGGAGTGTCTTAAAAAGAGAGAGGCGGAGAGGTTTAGGGAGGGAATTCCAGAGCTTAGGGCCCTGGCAGCTGAAGGCACGGCCGCCAATGGTGGAGCGATTAAAATCGGGGATGCTCAAGAGGCCAGAATTGGAGGTCTTGGAGGTTTGTAGGGCTGGAGGAGATTAGAGATAGGGAGGGACGATGGAGCGATTTGAAAACAAGGATGAGCATTTTAAAATTGAGGCATTGCCAGCAGTTCCATCGAAGCTGTGCGGCCGCATGGATGTGCAGTGTGTGTGAGGTCCCGCGCAGGCTGCTCACCAGCTTTTTGCATTGTAAATACTGCGCATACGCAAAATTTGAATGGGCCGTGCAGCAATTTAAGGGGAACATTGGTCTCCGGACCAGGTGCTAATGTAGGTCAGCGAGCACAGAGGTGAGGGGGAAACGGGACTTGGTGCAAGTTAGGAAACGGGCAGCAGAGTTTAACAGCCATGTCCCCTCAACCAGCTTGGTCCCACACTGTGGCTTTCCCTCCATAAACCCCATGCTTCCTTCCCATCCTTCCCGGTCCTTCTTGGAAGAAAGTAAATGGGGTAGAGGAGCAAAGAGATCCTGGAATATAAATAAATCGCTGAAAGTAGCAACACAAGCTGATAAGGCCATAAAAAGTGCAAAGTACTGGGGTTCATTGAGAGGAATAGAATACAAAAGTGGGGAGGTAATGTTACATTTATCTCGAATCTGAATTAAACCACACTTGGGAGTACGATGTGCAGTTCTGGTCTCCATACTGCAGAAAGGATATTGAAGCCCTGGAGAAAAGATTTAGAAGGATATTATCAGAATGGAGGGGCTGCAACTAACAGGAAAGATTGAGCTGCCTGGGGCTCTTTTATCTGAATGAGAAGACTAAGTGGAGACTTAATTTAAAATGATGAAGGGGTTGGATAGGGTGGATGTGGAGAAAGTGTTTCCACTTGTGGGTGAGTCCAGAACAAGGGGACATAAACATAAGAGAGTCACTAACAGATCTAATAAAGAATTTAGGAGGAATTTCTTCACACAGAGAATGGTGGGATTGTGGAACATGCTGCCACATGGTGTGGCGGAAGCAGAGAGCACTGACGCATCGAAGGGGAGGCGTGATGCATACATGAGGGAGAAAAGAATAGAGGGATAAGGGGGCAGGGCGGGAATTGGCAATTAGAGCGGGAGCAGGCTCATGTGGAGTATGGACACCGGCAGCGACCAGTTGGGCCGAATGGCCTGTTTCTGCGCTGTAAATTCTATGTGGAACTTGCATTTATATAGCACCTTTTCTCATGATACCCCAAAGTGCACAACAGCCAACGGATTACTTTGAAAAGCAGTGACACTTGTTTTGTAGGCAAAGGCGTCAGCCAATCAGCACACAGTAAGGTCCCACAAACAGCAATGAGATAAATGACTAGTTTTTGGTGGTTGAGGGACACTGAGAGAAAGAACTTCGAATCATGCCCTGGGATCTTTAACATCCACCCGAGAGGACAGACAGGACTTTTTCAAAATACGTAGGGAGCAGCCTCCGAGATCGTGGCCAAGAGCTGTGCTTCCCAGGTACGACTGCCTCTCTCTCTCTGCCAATATTCACCTCGCTCCTCCCACTTTCTGTAAGACTTATTTTGCTTGCAAGTAATTAGGAATAAAAGCACGAATGAAAAAAACAGAACAGAACAGAGTGTCTGAGACATAGAGCGGGATTCGTAACAAATTTCAGTATGGGTACAGTACCCTAGTGGTCATGGTACAGAACTAGCAGCACAGTGGTTATAAGTTCAAATCCCAGAATAGCAAGTTGTGAAAGTAAATCCAAGGTAACACAACGACAACAACTTGCATTTATCTAGTGCCTTTAGTGTGCCTTTCAATTCAGATACATGTTTGTTGGGAACAGAAAGCGATTATCAAAAAAAACTTCACACCAACTCCACGTAAGGAGATAGTAGGACAGGTGACCAAAAGCTTGGTCAAAGACGTAGGTTGTAAGAAGAGTCTTAAAGGAAGAGAGAGGGAGAGGGGTGGAGAGCTATAGGGAAGGAATGCCGGAGCTCACAAGGGCTAGTACCAAGAAATGTGACCACGAAAGCTGCCGGATTGTTATTAAAACCCAACTGGTTCACTACTGCCCTTCAGGGAAGGGAATCTGCTGCTCTTACCCGGTCTGGTCTACATGTGACTCCAGTCCCACCCTCGGGGGAATGAGGGATGGGCAAGACATGCAGGTTGGGCCATCTTCAAAGCCCGGCCCAAAACTGCAGTGCAAAGTCACTAACACACTGAAGCACAAATTCACAGGCAGCCTTTAATAAATATATCGGGTTACATCAGTCGCACCATTGGTATTTAGCAACAGCTTTACGATTCGAGTTTAGTTTACGTTTCATAGTTCAACAGTAACCAAAATAGAACACATTTTATTACATATTTTCCAACACACACAATTCTAGTGGGAGCCACTAACCGTGCATCATCCTATTATCTCCCCGGCATTTATTTCAGCATTACATCCATAAAAAATGCAACAGTGAAACTTTCAATTCAGATACATGTTTGTTGGGAACAGAAACAAATGTGATAACTCCTATCTCTGTTAATAAAAGCTGATGGAAGAACGTAAACAGATTCGGATAATGCAACATATGAATTAGGAGCAGGAGTCGGCCATTCGGCCCCTCGAGCCTGCTCCACCACACGGCCCCTCGAGCCTGCTCCACCACACGGCCCCTCGAGCCTGCTCCGCCACACGGCCCCTCGAGCCTGCTCCGCCACACGGCCCCTCGAGCCTGCTCCGCCACACGGCCCTTCGAGCCTGCTCCGCCACACGGCCCTTCGAGCCTGCTCCGCCACACGGCCCTTCGAGCCTGCTCCGCCACACGGCCCCTCGAGCCTGCTCCGCCACACGGCCCATCGAGCCTGCTCCGCCACACATCCCCTCGAGCCTGCTCCGCCACATGGCCCCTCGAGCCTGCTCCGCCACACGGCCCCTCGAGCCTGCTCCGCCACACATCCCCTCAAGCCTGCTCCGCCACATGGCCCCTCGAGCCTGCTCCGCCACACATCCCCTCGAGCCTGCTCCGCCACATGGCCCCTCGAGCCTGCTCCGCCACATGGCCCCTCGAGCCTGCTCCGCCACGGCCCCTCGAGCCTGCTCCACCGCACGGCCCCTCGAGCCTGCTCCGCCGCACGGCCCCTCGAGCCTGCTCCGCCATTCAGTAAGATCACGGCTGATCTTCCACCTCAACTCCACTTTCCCGCCCGATCTCCATATCCCTTGATTCCCCTAGAGTCCAAAAATCTATCGATCTCAGTCTTGAATATACTCAACGACTGAGCCTCCACAGCCCTTTGGATGAACCTTTAGATCATTTGATTTCTTCCTTGAAGGATAGCAATCCCACCCTCATTACAGCTACTGCTGTCCAGGGAGTAGGGAACTCGGTTTAGCGTCTCAGTTGAAGGTCTGTAATTCTGGCACTGGAGCTGCACTCCCTCGAGTACTGCACTGAAGCACTCCCTCAGTAATTTATATTAACCTTGTGTGGAAACTAAACATTAACAAATGATTATGGGGCGACTTATAAGGTAGAAATTTGTTAGAACATGCAAGCAGTATCATTTGATAGATTGGCAGGGGGCGTATCTCATTGTTCTGATTGGTAGGGGGTGTGTCCTGCATTGTTGCAGTTGGCAGGGGGCGTGTCCTGCATTGTTGCAGTTGGCATGACCTGCATTGTTGCAGTTGGCAGGGGGCGTGTCCTGCATTGTTGCAGTTGGCATGACCTGCATTGTTGCAGTTGGCAGGGGGTGTGACCTGCATTGTTGCAGTTGGCAGGGGGGCGTGTCCTGCATTGTCGCAGTTGGCAGGCGGCGTGCCATGCATTGGTGCAGTTGGCAGGGGGACGTGTCCTGCATTGTTGCAGTTGGCAGGGGGCGTGACCTGCATTGTTGCAGTTGGCAGGGGGGCGTGACCTGCATTGTTGCAGTTGGCGGGGGGGTGTCCTGCATTGTTGCAGTTGGCGGGGGGGGCATGACCTGCATTGTTGCAGTTGGCAGGGGGGGCGTGACCTGCATTGTTGCAGTTGGCAGGGGGGCGTGACCTGCATTGTTGCAGTTGGCAGGGGGGGCGTGTCCTGCATTGTTGCAGTTGGCAAGGGGGCGTGACCTGCATTGTTGCAGTTGGCAGGGGGCGTGTCCTGCATTGTTGCAGTTGGCATGACCTGCATTGTTGCAGTTGGCAGGGGGCGTGACCTGCATTGTTGCAGTTGGCAGGGGGCGTGTCCTGCATTGTTGCAGTTGGCAGGCGGCATGCCATGCATTGGTGCAGTTGGCAGGGGGACGTGTCCTGCATTGTTGCAGCTGGCAGGGGGGCGTGACCTGCATTGTTGCAGTTGGCGGGGGGGGGGGGGGATGTCCTGCATTGTTGCAGTTGGCAGGGGGGGCATGACCTGCATTGTTGCAGTTGGCAGGGGGGCGTGGCCTGCATTGTTGCAGTTGGCAGGGGGGCGTGACCTGCATTGTTGCAGTTGGCAGGGGGGGCGTGTCCTGCATTGTTGCAGTTGGCAGGGGGGGCGTGACCTGCATTGTTGCAGTTGGCAGGGGGGGCGTGACCTGCATTGTTGCAGTTGGCAGGGGGGGCGTGACCTGCATTGTTGCAGTTGGCGGGGGGGGGGCGTGACCTGCATTGTTGCAGTTGGCAGGGGGTGTGTCCTGCATTGTTGCAGTTGGCAGGGGGGCGTGTCCTGCATTGTTGCAGTTGGCAGGGGGCGTGACCTGCATTGTTGCAGTTGGCAGGGGGCGTGACCTGCATTGTTGCAGTTGGCAGGGGGCGTGTCCTGCATTGTTGCAGTTGGCAGGGGGCGTGTCCTGCATTGTTGCAGTTGGCAGGGGGCGTGACCTGCATTGTTGCAGTTGGCAGGGGGCGTGTCCTGCATTGTTGCAGTTGGCAGGGGGCATGTCCTGCATTGTTGCAGTTGGCAGGGGGCGTGACCTGCATTGTTGCAGTTGGCAGGGGGCGTGTCCTGCATTGTTGCAGTTGGCAGGGGGCGTGACCTGCATTGTTGCAGTTGGCAGGGGGCGTGACCTGCATTGTTGCAGTTGGCAGGGGGCGTGACCTGCATTGTTGCAGTTGGCAGGGGGGCGTGTCCTGCACTGTCCCATTTGAACACTATTCCAAATTACTTTACTTAAAGGGGAAGGGAAGTCTGGGTGCCACTGGGGCGGGGAGATTGAGCTGCTGTCATCTTAAAGGCTGATCACCAGAGCAGCTGAGGGGGTCCATGGAGATGAGAAGCTGGGTCACCAAGCTGTAGATGCATTTCTAAAAGAGACGTATTAACGGAATACATATAACCTGAAACAGCGATGGGAGTGGGCAGTACACGGTAGCTTTACCTTTCTCTTAACAGAGGTTGCCTCTTTACTGCTGCACTCATTCACACTGATTCCAAGTCCGTCTGACCACGATGTGCCGACTGCTCTTTAATCATTGGAAAACCCAGAACAGCCCTCTCGAAACCTCCGATTCAAACCAGATTGAAATATACCAGTTACAGACTAATCCTCACAGGCGGAAGCAGGTTGTCAGTTTAATGCAATCTATTTTACAGATTTATAAAAGCCCGCAGCGGACTAGAACTTTGCACATTGAGCAAAGTGCAGTCAGTCTAGTTTCTCGACCACGGGAAGCCGGCCATTTCCTGGCTGTCTCTTTTGCGCACTTTTAGGAGATGCTCGCAGCTGGCAGTAGTTTTACCGAAAAAACAAGAGCTTTCTGTGGCTTTAGCAGAAAAGTGATGGGAGATTCAATGGAATCTTAATTATCAAAACATTCTCCCTCTGCTGCAGCGAATGTTGCGCCGTTAGCCTGCACTGCATCAGGTTTCACTTCCTCTGGATGATGCTTCTGACCAACTAGCTTCTGACTTTGTGCTTTTATCCCTGCCTGCTGTTTTAATGCAGTTGTTAACTGAAGCGATGGATGGTAGGGGTTTAACAGAAACTGCAGAGAGGAAATTAAACGCCCTTTAAATCACAGTGCCCCAGCATCAGCCTGATTGCTGGGTAAGTGTTGGAACATGGAGAAGGAAGAAACAGAGAGCTTGATGGGATATTAAGGTTAGCTTAGCATGGCACCCCATCCACCACCTTAAACATTCACTCTCTCCACCACCGGTGCTCTGTGGCTGCAGTGTGTACCACCTGACTGTAAAAGCTTTTATAGATATGTGAAGAGAAAAAGATTGGTGAAGTCAAGCATAGGTCCCTTGCCGTCAGAATCAGGGGAATTTATAATGGGGAACAAAGAAATGGCAGACCAATTAAATACATACTTTGGTTCTGTCTTCACAAAGGAGGACACAAATAACCTCCCAAAGATGTCGGGGAACATAGGATCTAATGAGAGGGAGGAACTGAAAGAAATCAGTATTTGTAGGGAAATGGTGTTAAGGAAATTGACAGGATTGAGGGCCGATAAATCCCCAGGGCCTGATAATCTACATCCTAGGGTACTTAAGGAAGTGGCCCTAGAAATAGTAGATGCATTGCTGGTCATCTTCCAAAATTCGATAGACTCTGGAACAGTTCCCATGGATTGGAGGGTAGCTAATGTTACCCCACTATTCAAATAAGGTGGTAGAGAGAAAACGGGGAATTATAGACCGGTAAGCCTGACATCGGTAGTGGGGAAAATGCTAGAGTCCATTATAAAAGATGTAATAGCAGAGTACTTGGAAAAGAGTGACAGGATCGGACAAAGTCAACATGGATTTACAAAAGGTAAATCATGCTTGACTAATTTATTGGAATTTTTTGAGGATGTAACTGGTAGAATAGATAAGGGAGAACCAGTGGATGAGGTGTATTTGGACTTTCAGAAGGCTTTCAATAAGGTCCCGCATAAGAGATTAGCGTGTAAAGTTAAGGCACATGGGATTGGGGGCAAGGTACTGACTTGGATAAAGAACTGGTTGGCAGACAGGAAGCAAAGAGTTGGAATAAATGGCTCTTTTTCCGAATGGCAGGCAGTGACTAGTGGGGTACCGCAGGGATCGGTCCTAGGACCCCAGCCATTCACAATATAGATAAATGATCTAGACGAGGGAACTAGATGTAATATCTCCAAGTTTGCAGATGACACAAAGCTGGGTGGGCGTGTGTGCTGTGAGGAGGATGCCGAGAAACTCCAGTATGATTTGGACAGGTTGGTTGATTGGGCAGAAGCATGGCAGATGCAGTATAATGTGGATAAATGCGAGGTTATCCACTTTGGTGGCAAAAACAGGAGGGCAGATTATCTGAACAGCAATAGATTGGGAGAAGGGGAAGTGCAACGAGACCTGGGTGTCCTTGTGCACCAGTCACTGAAGGTAAGCATGCAGGTGCAGCAGGCGGTTAAGGCGGCAAATGGTATGTTGGCCTTAGTAGCGAGAGGGTTCGAGTACAAGAACAAGGATATCTTGCTGCAGTTGTACAGGGCCTTGGTGAGACCACACCTTGAGTATTGTGTGCAGTTTTGGTCGCCTTATCTGAGGAAGGATGTTCTTGCCATGGAGGGAGTGCAGCGAAGATTCATCAGACTGATACCTGGGATGGCAGGAATGACGTATGAGGAGAGATTGGGTCGATTGGGCTTATACTCGCTGGAGTTTAGAAGAATGAGAGGGGATCTCATTGAAACTTATAAAATTCTAACAGGACTAGACAGACTGGATGCAGGAAGGATGTTCCCGATGGCCGGGGAGTCCAGAAACAGGGGTCACAGTCTAAGGATAAGGGGTAAGCCATTTAGGACTGAGATGAGGAGGAATTTCTTCACCCAGAGTGGTGAACCTGTGGAATTCTCTACCACAGAAGGCAGTGGAGGCCAATTCATTAAATATATTCAAGAAGGAGTTGGATATATTTCTTAAGGTTAAAGGGATCAAGGGATATGGGGAGAAGGCAGGGACAGGGTACTGAATTTGGATGATCAGCCATGATCTCATTGAATGGGGGAGCAGGCTCGAGGGGCCGAATGGCCTACTCCTGCTCCTATGTATCTACGTACAAGATGCACTGCAGGAACTCGCCAAGGCATCTTCGGCAGCACCTCCCGAACCCACGACCTCTACCACCTAGAAGGACAAGGGCAGCAGACGCATGGGAACACCACCAACTCCAAGTTCCACGCCATCCTGACTTGGAAATATATCGGCCGTTCCTTCATCGTTGCTGGGTCAAAATCCTGGAGCTCCCTCCCTAACAGCACTGTGGGAGCACCTTCACCACACAGACTGCAGCGGTTCAAGGCGGCGGCTCACCACCGCCTACTCATGGGCAATTAGGGATGGGCAATAAATGCTGGCTTTGCCAGCGACGCCCACATCCCAGGAACAAATAAATAAAGTCTAGGGAGCAAACACAAAGATTGTGCGCATTTGTTTATTAGCATGTATTTTCTTTCTATATTCACATAGGTAATTACAATTAACTTGCGAGACAAATGAACCAACTTGGCATACAGAAACGTAATTAAAAGACCGTGTCTGGACCTTGAAAAAACTAGCCAAAGAGCTTTTTAACGATAGTGGCTTAGGAAACCCGATTGGACATGCAGCTGGAGAGAGTGTAATAAGCAAGACTCCATTGTTCACGCAGAAAAGCAGACCGCTAACGTTCTGTGAGAGGACAAGATAAGGGATGCTGTGTGACACGGGGGCTTGGGCCTTGGTTCAACATGGACACCATGGGAAGGTTACCAAAGGGAAGTGTCATGTTAAGTCAGGTGACAGATGGAATCCAATCGAGGGAGCAGAGGCAGATTCAAGTTTAGTAAGGGACAAGAATCATATAAAAAAAGAACATTGTTTTCAGAAAAGTTAGTGCAGCAAGGGAAGTGAAGTGCATGTCTACATTCTGTACCCACATCTGTTTAATCTACTCTGCTTGTAAGGTGCTTTGCATACTGACTGAAGAAATAAAAGTACTGAACCTTAAAGCAACAACTATTTTTGTTACTACTCAAGTAGAGACAATGTGGATCTCTTCACCTACATCAGTAAGGCACACACACTGGAGGGTAAAGTTTCAATTAAAGTGCACAATCTTCAGTTTCAGGAACAGGGCACACCTGGGTGAAGGGTCAGTGGCCATAGTTCAGGACAGCAAGGAGGAGGGAGAACCACAGTGAACAATTTGTCTCAATCAATTTTGTCAGTGCCCTTCGTAATGTTGAAACTTTTAATTTTTTTTTATTCGTTCCTGCGATGTGGGTGTCGCTGGCAAGATTGGGACTCTACTCATTGGAGTTCAGAAGGAGAGGCGATCTTATTGAAACATATAAGATTGTGAAGGGGTTGGATCGGGTGGATATGGGGAAGATGTTCCCGATGATGGGTGAAACTAGAACTAGGGGGCATAGTCTTAGAATAAGGGGCTGCTCTTTCAAAACTGAGATGAGGAGGAACTACTTCACTCAGAGGGTGGTAGGTCCATGGAATATGCTGCCCCAAAAAGCTGTAGAAGCTACATCATTACATAAATTTAAAACAGAAATAGACAGTTTCCTAGAAGTAAAGGGAATTAAGGGTTACAGGGAGCGGGCAGGAATTTGGACATGAGTCTAGGTTCGGATCGGACATGGCCCTGTGGGTAGCGGAGCGGGCCCAGGGGCCGTGTAGCCTGATCCTGCTCCTATTTCGTGTGTCTAATTCTGTTAGATTCAGGAGGTGGTTCTGTGATAGTAGATTGGCGGTTAGGATCAGATCAGCCATGATCTTATTGAATGGCGGAGCAGGCTCGAGGGGCCGATTGGCCTACTCCTGCTCCCATTTCTTATGTTCTTATTGCCCGTCCCTAATTGCCCCTTGAGAAGATGGTGGCAACCGAGTGTCTCGCTCGGCCAGTTCAGAGGGAAGTTAAGAGTCAACCACATTGCTGTGGGTCTGGAGTCACATATAGGCCAGACCGGGTAAGGACGGCAGATTTCCTTCCCTAAAGGACATTAGTGAACCAGATGGGTTTTTACGGCAATCCGATAGTTTCACGGTAGTCTGTCATGATTACTGATATTAGATTTATTCAATTCATTGAACTTCAATCCCCCAACTGCTAGTGTTGGGATTTGAACTGATGTCTCTGGATTACTAGTCCAGTAACATAATCACTACGCTACCGATCTCCTCGAGCTATCCCACTCCATGGAGGAAGAGCCCAGCTTCCTTAACCCACCCTCACAAGAAACAGCCCCAAGGCCGGGAATTATCAGTTTGATTCATAAAAACATTTCTTTGAATGACTTGCATGCACGTAACATCGCTCAGAGAGGGCTTAGAGTCTTTCACCTACAATTGCCGTTATGCAAGAGCTTAAGCAGGCAAATGTGGCACAGCGAGAGCCCACAGCCAGCGATGGGGCGGGGGACCCGTTAGTCTGGTCGAGGGGGAAATGTTGGCCAGGACACCGGGAGAACTCGCTGCTCCTCTCGCTGCACTGCGGGATCTTCATCGTCCCCCGGAACTGGCAGACGGGGCCTCGGTGAAATAGAGGGACACGATCCCAGGGCTTCACAGAATATCACCTCCTCCCTTTGAAATCCATAACACAGTCGCTGTGTGCCTTATTGATATAGGTGAAGAGATCCACATTGTCTCTTTACTTTAGTAACAAAATAGTTGTTGCTTTAAGGTTACTTTTATTTCTTCAGTCAGTATGCAAAGCACCTTACAAGCAGAGTAGATTAAACAGATACGAGTACAGAATGTAGACATGCACTTCACTTCCCTTGCTGCACTAACTGGGGGGGGGGAGAAAGAGGATAACGCATTAAAAGCAGCAGGGAGGAGTCTGATGCATTTAAAGCTGTGACAGTGCGATGTATTTAAAGCTGTGAGGGGGTGTAATTCTTTCTTGGGCCGCGCGGCCCCTTTCACGGTTTTTTCATTTAAAAGCCGGTGAGCCGAGCGCTGTGCAGGAGCTGCCGAGCGCTGTGCCGCCGCGCAGCTTAAAGGGAACATTGCTGTGACGCATTAAGAGCGGTAGGTTGGGGGTGTGATGCATTTAAAGTGGAGGGGGTGTAATCATTTAGAGCAGTAAGGGGTGTGCGATGCACTTAATGAAGTGAAGGGAGTAAGGGGGTGCGACCCACAAGGAACCACAGCTGCCATTTTGTCTGTAGATCAGCCGTGATCTCATTGAATGGCGGAGCAGGCTCGAGGGGCTGAATGGCCGACTCCTGCTCCTAATTCTTGTGTTCAATTGCACACAGCTGTTGCAACAGGTTCACTGTGGGTTTCCAACCAGTCAAAGGATTGTGAGTAAATAAATGAATGAACTGGGCTGCACAGACCATGCAGCGTATATTGGGACGTCTTGCGACAGATAGAGACGAGTGTGTGTGCGTGTGTGAATGCTGCACCATTCAAGATGCAGGACAAAAAGGGCTGCACTTTAAACTGTCCGTGTGTGTGTGTGTGGGGGAGGGAGGGGAGAGGTCTAAAGTAAACGAGGGCGGCATCTTCCAAAAAATAATGGTGCACCCAGCAGGCAGCGAAGTAGTTCGGCTCATTATTGCCATCGCCCAATTGGCCAGCAAACTAAACCAATTAAAGATTAGATCGAGTCTACAGCACGGAGACAGGCCATTCGGCCCAACTGGTCCGTGCCGGTGTTTATGCTCCACACGAGCCTCCTCCAACTCTGCTTCATCTCACCCCATCAACATAACCTTTCGTTTGACAGACTGCAGACAGTTATTTGGGAATCGGGGGAAAGGGGGATGGAGGGTCAGCAGCCTCAGAGCGGAGGCACCGCGCAATATGAAGAGTTAATATTTTACAAAGCTCTCCCTGATGGGGAGGGGAAAGAGAGAGAGCAGGGCGGTGGGATCAGTTTTCGGATTGCACCAGTAAAGAGCGGGTGCGACGGGCTGAACGGCCTCCTTCTGTGCTCCGTGGAAAGGGGTGCTTTGCCTCGGCAATGGTTAGGTGTGTGCCGATCTGCGAATAGGTGCTTTTTAACAACAGCCGTTGGCACAGTGCATGGCAGGACGGAGAACGTTTGGTGCAGAGATCCCTCGAATGTGGCCTGCTGTGTGGTTTTTTTTTACGGTAAGTCGCTGCAGTTTTTCCAGCTCCACTCTCTGGCGAGGGAGCTGCGAATCCATTGGACGCAGGTGAGATGTATTATAATCCTTGCGGCACGGGACCCTCCAATCACAGAGCACGGTGCAGAGCCGCGTGCGGGCTTCTATTCGAAGACATGTCTCGAACGCGCATCATCCCACGCCCGGGACACCGCTGCGGAACGCGAGCCGCCCCGGCGGGAATCCCGTGCAGCGATCCAGGCCGGCGACGCTCGCCGCTCCCAGTGGCCCGGCTCCGGCGCGGAGCGGGGGGGAGGCGCAGAGGCTGCCCATGCTCCACGAGTGCCGCAGTAGAGTCGAGGCCACGGCCAGCGGCGGCGGGTGGAGATCGCCCCAGTCCTCGTCCACTTCACTCGGGTGGTGCCCAGGGAGTGGCGGTCTGGCCCTGCCCAGGGCACGGAGACAAGGGAAGGACATCACAGTTCTCAGGACGTCACTGTCGTGGGAGGAACTGAAACTTCCTGCAACAAAAAAAAAAAATATATATATTATAGGTAACAACTGGTGTCAGTCACCTCAGCCCTACGTGCTGCAACTCTCTCCCTAAATCCCTCGGCTTCTCTGACCTTCAAAAACCCCCCTTTTCCACCCAGCCTGCACTCACCTCTGCTAACCTCTCACCTGCAGTCCAGTCACCCCGCCCCGAGTCCTTTGTTAAGTGCCTTGGGCTGTCTTTGCCTGTTTCTAGAATACTTCTTTACCCAGAGAGCGGTGAGACTGTGGAACTCGCTACCACAGGGAGTGGTTGAGGCGACTAGCACAGAGGCATTTAAGGGGAGGCTCGGTAAACACATGCGGGAGAAGGGAATAGAAGGATACGAACAAGGATGTCTTGCTGCAGTTGTACAGGGCCTTGGTGAGACCACACCTTGAGTATTGTGTGCAGTTTTGGTCGCCTTATCTGAGGAAGGATGTTCTTGCTATGGAGGGAGTTCAGCGAAGATTCACCAGACTGATACCTGGGATGGCAGGAATGACGTATGAGGAGAGATTGGGTCGATTGGGCTTGTACTCGCTGGAGTTTAGAAGAATGAGAAGGGATCTCATTGAAACTTATAAAATTCTAACAGGACTAGACAGACTAGATGCAGGAAGGATGTTCCCGATGGTCGGGGAGTCCAGAACCAGGGGTCACAGTCTAAGGATAAGGGGTAAGCCATTTAGGACTGAGATGAGGAGGAATTTCTTCACCCAGAGAGTGGTGAACCTGTGGAATTCTCTACCACAGAAGGCAGTTGAGGCCAATTCATTAAATATATTCAAGAAGGAGTTGGATATATTTCTTAAGGCTAAAGGGATCAAGGGATATGGGGAGAAGGCAGGGACAGGGTACTGAATTTGGATGATCAGCCATGATCTCATTGAATGGCGGAGCAGACTCGAGGGGCCGAATGGCCTACTCCTGCTCCTATCTTCTAGGTTTCTATGATATGTTGACGGGGTGAGATGACGAGGGGTGGGAGGAGGCTCGTGTGGAGCATAAACACCGGCACCGACCAGTTGGGCCGAAAGCTGTAAATTTTATGTAAAAAAAAATATCGCTATTTAAGTACAAGTTGCTTTTTTTTTTAATAACAAAGGCTTCATACAACATCATCACGTATTTAGATAGTGCTTTTAACATAGTAAAACTTTCCAAGGCGCCTCACAGGAATGTTACCAAACAAAATTTCATACCAAGGCAGAGGAGCTGCTATTAGGGGCAGATGACCAAAAGCTTGGCCAAAGAGGTCGGTTTTAAGGAGCAACTTAAAGGAGGAGAGCGAGGCGGAGAGGTTTAGGGAGGGAATTCCAGAGCTTAGGGCCCAGGCAGCTGAAGGCACGGCCGCCAATGGTGGAGCGATGGAAATTGGGGATGCGCAAGAGGGCAGTATTGGAGGAGCGCAGAGATCTCGGGGGGGCCGGGTTGTAGGGTGTAGACTGAAGAGGGGGAGAAATGAAAGAGAGATGGAAAGAAAACCCCCAAAAGCTGGAAATCTGAATTAAAAGCAGAAAAATGCTGGAAATACGCAGGTGGTCAGTCAGTCAGTCTGCATCTGGAAAGGGAAGAGACATCCTAATATTCTGAATCCTGATTAACAACCCTACCCTACCCAAAACATGAACCTGTTATACCCTTTCTGATGCTGACTGTCCTGTGGTGCATTTCCTTCAGGGCCAATTGCACTGCATAAATAAAGCAGCTAACATTGACACTTCCCCCACCCCTCACAATTTATATCGGATCATTTACCTCCCTAAATTCGACCCTTAGAGCACCGAGGCTCAGTTTCCCTGTCCTGGTGCACTGCTGTTGGTAGCTGCTACTGTTCCAACACATCTCAAACATAGCGTTGAAAACAGGAGGGGCTGCAATCACGTCAGTGTTCCTGAGAGCGGGTTTCTGATTCTCCTTCTTAGGCAGTCCCTCGGGAACCGAGGATGACTTGCTTCCACATTAAAAATGAGTTCTCAGGTGACTGACGAGTCCAATGCGGGACCTACAGTCTCTGTCACAGGTGGGGCAGACGGTGGTTGAAGGGGCGGTTGGGTGGGGTACTTGGGTTGACGTGCGCTCCTTGCGCTTGGCTTCCGCTTGCTCCCGGCAAAGAGACTCGAGGTGTTCGGCACCTTCCCGGATGCTTCTCCTCCACTTGGTGCGGTCTTGGGCCAGGGATTCCCAGGTGTCGGTGGGGATGTTGCACCTTTTTCAAGGAGGCTTTGAGGGTGTCCTTGAAGCGTTTCCTCTGCCCACCTGGGGCTCTCTTGCCGTGTCGGAGCTCTGAGTAGAGCGCTTGTTTTGGGAGTCTCGTATCGGGCATGCGGACAATGTGACCCGTCCATCGGAGCTGATCGAGCGTGATCAAAGCTTCGATGCTGGGGATGTTGGCCTGAGCGAGAACACTGACGCTGGTGCTGCAATGGGTGCAATCACGTCAGTATTCCCGAGAGCGGGTTCCCTCTCAGCACACTGATTATTTTACTCTTTTATTTAGTTTATTTGCCTCTCCCCATTCTTCCCACCAAAATGCATCACCTCACGCTCCTCTGCGGTAAGAATCACCTGGCTCAGCAGAAACCCGCGGCTGGGACCTGCGACCTCGCGGGTGCGAGGGGGGTTCAGTGCCACCGCGAGACCTTTGGTTATAATCCGACGCGGCCGTATACCTTTGATTCGGAGATCGTTCATCAGGAGCTGCAGGTTATGCACAGCCTCGTCACTGCCCAAGCGGGCTGCCCTCCGATATAACGCGATGGCTTTGAAAAGGTTCACCGGGAGGCCTGGCGGGGGGGTAGAACAAGAACATGGTCAGATTGTTCTGATTGAAAGGGATAGTGTGCTGCGCTGTTCACACACCGATCTGCAAATCCTGCACTGGACCAGCCATACTGTGGCTACAAGAGCAGGTCAGAGACTGGGTATTCTGTGGCAAGTGTCTCACCTCCTGACTCCCCAAAGCCTTTCCACCATCTACAAGACACAAGTCAGGAGTGTGATGGAATACCCGCCACTTGCCTGGGTGAGTGCAGCTCCAACAACACTCGAGAAGCTCGACACCATCCAGGACAAAGCAGCCCGCTTGATTGGCACCCCATCCACCACCTTAAACATCCACTCCCTCCACCACCGGCGCACCGTGGCTACAGTGTGTACCATCTACAAGATGCACTGCAGCAACTCGCCAAGGCTTCTTTTAACAGCACCTCCCAAACCCGCGACCTCTACCACCTAGAGGGATGAGGGCAGCAGGTGCACGGGAACACCACCACCTCCAAGTCACACACCATACTGACTTGGAAATATATCGCCGTTCCTTCATCGTCGCTGGGTCAAAACCCTGGAACTCCCTCCCTAACAGCACTGTGGGAGCACCTTCACCACACGGACTGCAGCGGTTCAAGAAGGTGGCTCACTGCCACCTTCTCGAGGGGGAAATTAGGGATGGGCAATAAACGCTGGCCATGCCCAGTGACGCCCAGATCCCAGGAATGAATATTAAAAAAATTGAAACCTAGGGGGAGGGGGAGGGAGAGGGGGCGGTTTGGGGCGAGTAAGCAAGAGTGCTACCACTGAGGCCCGACTGAAGCCGTGCCAGAGATGGGTGGGGTGAAAAAAGCCAAGGGAAAAGGGTAGAAGCAACTTATTCTCCGTCTGGTATTCCACAGGGGGCTCCCACTAATGTTCTCCTTAGAGCAGAGAAGGTTAAGGGGAGATGTAATGGAGATGTTCAAAGTAATGAGGGGTTTTGATAGAGTAAATAAGAAGGAACTGTTTCCAGTGGCAGGAGGGTCGTAACCAGACGACACAGATTGAAGGTCATTGGTAAAAGAACCAGAGGGGAGATGAGGGGAATTCTTTTACGCAGCGAGTTGTTGTGATCTGGAACGCGCTGCCTGAAAGGGCGGTGGAAGTAGATTCAATAGTAACTTTCAAAAGGGAATTGGAGAAATATAGAGGGGGAAAAAAATTGCACGGCTATGGGGAGAGCGCGGGGGGAGGAGTGGGACTAATTGGCTAGCTCTATGCATAAGAAAATACAATTGTGGATGTTTTTCAGTTGTTAATGCAAATCGTTCCGATGCCATAAAGATGCGTTCATAGATACAGATAATACATTGTAGGCCTCGGAGATGGGGATCACGCCCCACTGAAATTTTAGACGTTAATTTATAGCCTGTTCACAACTGGTGTAACTTCAAGGAAATCACGTGAGCTGCTTTTTGCACAGGGCGGGGCGCTGCCAACGGGGCTACCCAGACACGGGGCGGGGCCGACGGGGGGAGGGGGGCGGGACTGGGCAGGGCTGACGCGACGGGGGGGGGGGGGGGGGTGGCGGGACGGGGCCGACGGAACGGTGCCGGACCGGGGGGCGGGACGGTGCTGACGGAACGGTGCCGGACCGGGGGGGGGGGGGGGACTGGGCGTGGATGAGCGTCGGAGGATTTTGGCAGAATCAGCATTTAAAAAACACACAAGGAATTTCGGGCGCAGTGTAAGTCACTGACGCTCGAATTTATTTGCTGTTTGCACTGAAAGTCGGCATTGCTTAAATGGTTGTTTTGGTGCAGGTTTACAGGAAATTCTGGACCATAGGATGTCCAGACAAGAAATAATAGATTACACAGCACCAGCTCTCAGCTCCATCTCCTCCGGGAATAGGCAGTTTTAGCAATAGATTCACTCAGTGATTCTTTTCGCAATATTATAATTTATTAAGGTAAGTAATGTTTAAAATAACAGGGATGGGAGGACTTCTTCGTGCTCATCTAAGTGAAGGATGTTGGTGCTGGAGGATGGTAAACCTCTGGGCTTCTGTTTTCTCCCGTTTGTCCTAGTGATTTATCCGGCCTTTGCTGGGATCCCTGGTTCCCCTCCCCTTCACCCCCCTGAAGGTTCCACTTAACCCCGTGCCGACAGTCCAGTACCTCCCAGTCCTTGCTGGTGGAACACTCCCAGAGCGCACTGTGCGTCAGCGTGTTCGAGGGCTGCAGCCTTCTGGTAGAGCTCGCCAGCCCGCCGGAAGTCCTTCTCCACTCCCCATCCTTTCTGGTAGCAAATCCCCAGATGGTACTGACTCGAAAGATCCTGCAAAGGACAGATGACAATTCTCGTACGCCGGGATCTCAGCTGCAGCTGTCAAATACAAATTCTGCCGTGGAGCTAAGTTAGTATTAATACCTGATCACTTATCAGCAGTTCGGTGCCTACATTAAGAAGCTGGGTCCCCTGTGTGCTTCAGCGGGTAGGAGCAGGCAGTCGAATACTGACTGACATGAATCTTGCCATTCATGTGGAAATGACTTATGAAATAATACTGGGCAGCCTGCTGGTGGCGCTGTCCAGGGAGAGTATAAATACTCGGGCACGGGCCCAGCTTGCTCAGGACATTCTGTAAACAGGAACTAGTGAAGGACACTAGACCTCCATGTTGTGAAACAGTTGATTAAAGCTTTAACGCTTAAACCAAGTGCCTAGTAGTTTTCTTACGTCACTGAGCATCAACTAAAGTCCTGGGATTGTGTTCTGCATTCCTCCAACTCTTGTCCATCCCCCACTCGCTTCGCCCCACCATTGGCGGCCGTGCCTTCAACCGCTCTAAGCCCTGGAAATCCGCTACCCTTTGTGTGAAGAAGTGCTTCCTGACATCGCCCCTGAACGGCCTGGCTCTAATTTTAAAGTTACGCCCCCTTGTTCTGGACTCCCCCCCCCACCAGAGGAAATAGTTTCTCTCTCTATCTAACCCATCAACTCCTTCAATCATCTTAAACACTGTGCTGCGCTGGAGTGTACCGCGGGCGTAGTGTAGGCAAATATGTTATAAGAACATAAGAAATAGGAGCAGGAGTAGGCCAATCGGCCCCTCGAGCCTGCTCCGCCATTCAATAAGATCATGGCTGATCTGATCCTAACCTCAAATCTTCTATCACTCTCCATCCACCCGAACCCATGTGATCTCCCGGGAGAGGTGTGGTAAACCACTTTTGTCGTTCACTATCGTTACACTATAGTTATCACTGTTATATCGTTACTCTATGGTTATCACTGTTCACACTGTTGTATCACTACATGAGGTCGCCTCTTGTCACGCTGTTATACCTGGGCTGACCACTGCTGACTCCGCCCATGGCTCCACCTACCTGCCCAGGTATAAAGGTGGTCGACTGGCTGGTATTCCTCCTTGTTGGATCCGATCACCCACGAGGGTGGGCTCTGTTATTTAGCCAATAAAACCTATAGTTACTTTCTTAACTCGTCGCTTTTCATTGGATGAATTGATAGGTATATCAATTTTATTGGCTAAATTTTAAAATGTCGACACTTGAGCAGTCAAACGACCAGTCAAACGACCAGCCAAGCGACCAGCCAGACGCCCAGCTACAACAGCCACAGCAGCCAGCCTGGCTGCGAGCCCTCCGACCACCGTACCTGGATCTAAACCCACAGGCAGCAAACTCAGCCCTCGACTTCGAACACTGGCTGAGCTGTTTCGAATCCTACCTGGGAGAATCCGGCGTGCTTCAGAAATCCATGCTAAGAGTTCTGACCGCCCAAGTGAGCCCTAAAGTATTCGCACTCATCCGGGACCTTAAAACATACGAAGCCGCCATCAACCTGCTGAAACAACAGTACCGGAGCCCGGTAAACTCCATGTATGCCAGACACCTCCTAAGATCCCGCCTGCAACAGCCAGGAGAGTCGGTAGATGAATTTTTACGGGCGCTACAAGCACTCGGCAGGGACTGTGACTTTAAAGCGGTATCAGCGGCAGAAAATACTGAAGATAATGTCCGCGATGCCTTCGTGAAAGGCCTGCGGTCCGACTACGCACGGCAAAGACTTCTTGAAGCAAAGGACCTTGACCTGAACACAGCTGCAGCCCTCGCTCGCTCCCTAGAAGTGGCCCATCGGGACCTCGAGGCGTACTCCAGGTACAGTAATTTGCGACCCTGGGACTCGGGACCGACCCCGACCGCGATACCCCTCGCAGCGCCGCCCCTGGGACCTACCTCTGTGTCGGCGTCCCGGACCCGATCGGGACCGCCACCCCCGGTACCGGCTGCGACTTCGGACCCCCGCGATCGGGCTGCCGGCTGCTTCTTCTGCGGCCAGGTGAAACATCCTAGGGCGCGCTGCCCAGCGAGAAACGCGACGTGCTCAAGCTGCCTGAAGAAAGGCCACTTTGCTAAGGCCTGCAGAGGCCAACAGAGATCAACAGAGGCCAGCAGTGCCTCATGCGAGTTGTGGGGGCGGCCATCTTCCATCAAGGCCACAGATGCCAGCATCCCCACGTGTGAGTCATGGGGGCGGCCATCTTTGATCCAGGTAACCGACACCAGCAGTGCCTCATGTGAGTTGTGGGGGCAGCCATCTTCTCCGCCATTTTGTCCAACCTCGTGGGCGCCGCCATTTTACCCTCCACGCTCGACCGCCACCTCGCCTCCGGACTCGACCACCGCCTCACCCGCAGACTACGGCAGCTCGCTGAGCCACACACTAGCCTCCGTCACACTGGACCAAGCCCGCCCGCACCACCTGTCCAAGTCCATGATGGACATCAAAGTAAACGGCCGCGCCACGACCTGCCTGTTTGACAGCGGAAGCACGGAGAGTTTCATCCACCCAGACACGGTGAGCCACTACTCCCTCACTGTCCGGCCAACGCGCAACCGGATCTCGATGGCATCGAGGTCCCACGCCACAGACATCAGCGGCTACTGTGTCGTGACCCTGTCGGTTAAGGGCACAGAGTATAAAAATTTGAAACTCCTCGTCCTCCCCCAGCTCTGCGCTGCCGTCCTACTAGGGCTGGACTTCCAATCCCACCTCCAAAGCGTCACTCTAGCATACGGCGGACCCCTCCCCCCACTCACAGTCGACAACCAGCAGCCTTTAAACCGCCCACCGCGTAACACCTGCGGCCTATCCACCCTCAAGGTCCCGCCACCTTCCCTGTTCGCTAACCTCACCCCCGACTGCAAACCCGTCGCTACCAAGAGCAGGCGGTACAGCGCCGGGGACAGAGCCTTCATTAGCTCTGAGGTGCAGCGTCTCCTGAAGGAGGGCATCATCGAGGGGAGCAGCAGCCCCTGGCGTGCCCAGGTCGTGGTCATTAAGACCGGCAATAAAAACCGCCTGGTCATCGACTACAGCCAGACCATAAACCGGTACACCCAGCTGGACGCATACCCCCTTCCCCGCATATCTGATATGTGTGGTAAACCACGTTCACTATCGTATCACTGTTAGTAGTTAGCACTGTTCACCACTGTTCGTTATAACTGTATCACTGACCACTATTGTATCACGGTACGAGGTCGCCTCTTGCCACACTGCTATACCTGGGATGACCACTGCCGACTCCGCCTTGGCTCCACCCACCAGGCCAGGTATAAAGGTGAGCAACTGGCTGGTATTCCTCCTGCTTGGATCGGATCACCCACGAGAGTGGGCTCTGTTATTTAGTCAATAAAAACCTTTAGTCACCTTCGTAACTCTTCACCTTTTATTGGAGGAATTGATAGGTATATCAATTTTATTGACTAAATTTAATGATGTCCGACAACGAGTCACAACCGGCGGAGGAGCCACCAGCGCAGCTCCCAGGAGCACAGCCACACCAGCCAGCTTGGCTGCGAGCCCTCAGACCGCCGTACCTGGACCTGAACCCACGAGCAGCAAACTCAGCCGCAGACTTTAAACACTGGCTGGTCTGCTTCGAATCATACCTGAGAGAATCCAGCGTCCCTCAGGCATCCAAACTAAGTGTCCTGCAGGCACAACTGAGCCCGAGAGTATACACTCTCATCGAGGACATGACTACCTACGAGACCGCCATCAACCTGCTGAAACAGAAGTACCGGACCCCGGTAAACTACATGTACGCTAGGCACCTCCTAAGATCACGGCCGCAACAGCCAGGAGAATCAGTAGCCGAATTCTCACAGGCGCTATATGCACTCGCCAGGAACTGTGACTTTAAATCGGTGTCGGCAGCCGAAAATACTGAAGATAATATCCGCGACGCATTCCTGAAAGGCCTACGGTCCGAGTACTCACGGCAAAGACTGCTGGAAGCTAAAGACCTCAGCATGGAAAAAGCTGAAGCCCTCGCTATCTCCCTGGAAGTGGCCCACCAAGATCAGGAAGCATTCACCAGGTACTGCTCGCGACCCTGGGACTCGGGCCCGACCCCTACCACAGCACCCTTCCCAGCGCCGCCCCCGGGACCTACCTCTGCGTCGGCGTCCCGGACCCGACCGGCCCCGCCACCCCCGGCACCGGCCCCGACATCGGGCATCCGCGATCGGGCCGCCGGCTGTTTTTTTTGTGGCCAGGAGAAGCACCCGAGGTCGCGCTGCCCAGCCAAGAACTCCATATGTAAAACCTGCCTGAAGAAAGGCCACTTCTCCAAGGCCTGCAGGAGCGGATCCTCAGAGGCCAGCAGTGCCGCATGCGAACTATGGGGGCGGCCATCTTCGTTTAGGGCAACTGAGGCCAGCATCCCCACACATGAGTCATGGGGGCGGCCATCTTTGTTTAGGGCAACTGAGGCCAGCATCCCCACACATGAGTCATGGGGGCGGCCATCTTTGATTAAGGCAACCGACCCCAATAGTGCCTCATGGGGCCCTACCTCGTGGGAGACGCCATTTTACTCACCACGCCCGACCGCCTCGCCCGCAGATGACAACGACTCGCTCAGCTACACACTAGCTTCCGTCACCCTGGACCAAGCCCGCCCGCACCATCTGTCCAAGTCAATGATGGACATCAAAGTGAACGGCCACGCCACGACCTGCCTGTTCGACAGCGGAAGCACGGAGAGCTTCATCCACCCAGACACGGTGAGCCACTACTCCCTCTCTGTCCTACCAACGCGCAGCCGAATCTCGATGGCATCGAGGTCCCACGCCACGGACATCAGCGGCTACTGTGTCGTGACCCTGTCGGTTAAGGGCACGGAGTATAAAAACTTTAAACTCCTCGTCCTCCCCCATCTCTGCGCTGCCGTCCTACTAGGGCTGGACTTCCAATCCCACCTCCAAAGCGTAACCCTAGCATACGGTGGACCCCTCCCCCCACTCACAGTCAACAACCAGCAAACGTTAAACCGCCCACCGCGTAACACCTGCAGCCTCTCCACCCTCAAGGTCCCGCCACCCTCTCTGTTTGCTAACCTTACCCCTGACTGCAAACCCGTCGCTACCAAGAGCAGGCGGTATAGCGCCGGGGACAGAGCCTTCATTAGCTCTGAGGTGCGGCGCCTCCTGAAAGAGGGCATTATCGAGGGGAGCAGCAGCCCCTGGCGTGCCCAGGTCGTAGTCGTAAAGACCGGCGATAAAAACCGCCTGGTCATCGACTACAGCCAGACCATAAACAGATATACCCAGCTGGACGCATACCCCCTCCCCCGCATATCTGACATGGTCAATCAGATTGCACAGTATAAAGTATTCTCGACCATCGACCTGAAGTCGGCCTACCACCAACTCCCTATCCACCCTGAGGACCGCCAGTATACCGCCTTCGAGGCGAATGGGCGCCTATACCACTTCCTTAGGGTCCCCTTCGGTGTCACTAATGGGGTCTCGGTCTTCCAAAGGGAGATGGACCAGATGGTTGACCAGAACGAACTGCAGGCTACATTCCCCTACCTAGATAACGTCACTATCTGCGGCCGCGACCGGCAGGAACATGACGCGAATCTGGAGAAATTCCTCCGTACGGCCCAACGGCTGAACCTCACCTACAATAAGGAGAAATGCGTGTTTAACACCACGCGCCTTGCCATCCTCGGCTGCGTAGTGGAGAACGGAATCATCGGCCCCGACCCAGAAAGAATGCGCCCCCTCATGGAGCTACCCCTCCCCCACTGCCCTAAAGCACTTAGGAGAACCCTGGGGCTTTTCGCCTACTATGCCCAATGGGTACCCAATTACGCGGACAAAGCCAGACCCCTCCTGAAAGCCACTTCCTTCCCCCTCACGGAGGAGGCGTGCGCGGCCTTCTCCCTCATTAAGGGAGACATAGCCAAGGCCACGATGCACGCAGTGGACGAGTCCATCCCCTTTCAGGTGGAGAGCGACGCATCCGACTTCGCCTTAGCCGCCACCCTAAACCAGGAGGGGAGGCCAGTGGCCTTCTTCTCAAGGACCCTACAGGGCCCCGAGATCCGACATTCGTCGGTCGAGAAAGAGGCCCAGGCGATCGTGGAGGCAGTACGGCGCTGGAGGCACTACCTGGCAGGCAAACGATTTACCCTCCTCACCGACCAGCGTTCGGTGGCTTTCATGTTTAATAACAAGCTGAAGGGCAAAATCAAGAATGACAAGATTTTGAGATGGAGAATCGAGCTCTCCACCTACGATTATGAGATCTTGTACCGGCCAGGCAAGCTGAACGAATCCCCTGATGCCCTTTCACGAATGACATGCGCCAGCGCGCATATCGATAGGCTTCAGACCCTCCACGACCAGCTCTGCCACCCCGGAGTCACCAGACTCTACCATTTCATTAAGGCCCGCAACCTGACCTACTCCATCGAGGAGGTCAGGACCATGACCAGGAACTGCCAGACCTGTGCGGAGTGCAAACCGCACTTCTATAGGCCGGACCGAGCAAGCCTGATCAAGGCCACCCGCCCCTTCGAGCGCCTGAGCATCGACTTTAAGGGGCCCCTCCCGTCCTCTGACCGTAATGTGTACTTCCTCAACATCGTTGATGAGTACTCCCGTTTCCCCTTTGCCTTCCCCTGCCCCGACATGACCAGTAGCACGGTCATTAAGTGCCTGAATGCCCTCTTCGCCTTGTTCGGGTTCCCGAACTATATACACAGCGACCGGGGCTCCTCCTTCATGAGCGAGGAACTCCGGCAATTCCTCCTAGAGAGAGGTATTGCAGCAAGCAGGACCACCAGCTACAACCCCAGAGGTAACGGTCAGGTGGAAAGAGAGAACGCGACGGTATGGAAGGCCGTCCTCTTAGCCTTAAAGTCTAAGGGCCTCCCAACCTCCCGCTGGCAAGAAGTCCTCCCGACAGCGCTGCACTCCATCCGGTCATTACTTTGCACGGCCACTAACACCACCCCCCATGAACGAATGTTCGTTTTCCCCAGGAAGTCGACTACGGGAACCACTCTACCAACCTGGCTGACCGCCCCGGGGCCGGTCTGGCTGCGGAAACACGTGAGGACCCATAAAACGGACCCCCTGGTCGAGAGGGTGAACCTCCTGCACGCCAACCCCCAGTACGCCTACGTGGCGTACCCAGACGGGCGGGAGGACACTGTCTCCCTACGAGACCTCGCACCCTCAGCCGATCCGGAAACACCGCCACCACCCCCCCCAACCTCAGTCCAGGTAGACGGCATGCCGGAACCCCACGAGCCCTCGCCGACCACGCAAACACCAGCATCAACACCGGATAAGGCACCAGCACCGGATAAGGCAACACCACCGCTGCGGCGATCGGAGAGGCTTACGAAGCCTCCGGACAGACTGACCTACCAGAATTGGTAGTACACTTCACCCCGCCGGACTTAATTCTAAACAAGGGGTGAATGTGGTAAACCACGTTCACTATCGTATCACTGTTAGTAGTTAGCACTGTTCACCACTGTTCGTCATAACTGTATCACTGACCACTATTGTATCACGGTACGAGGTCGCCTCTTGCCACACTGCTATACCTGGGATGACCACTGCCGACTCCGCCTTGGCTCCACCCACCAGGCCAGGTATAAAGGTGAGCGACTGGCTGGTATTCCTCCTGCTTGGATCGGATCACCCACGAGAGTGGGCTCTGTTATTTAGTCAATAAAAACCTTTAGTCACCTTCGTAACTCTTCGCCTTTTATTGGAGGAATTGATAGGTATATCAATATGGTCAATCAGATTGCACAATACCGAGTATTCTCTACCATCGACCTTAAGTCGGCCTATCACCAACTCCCTATCCGCCCTGAGGACCGCCAGTATACAGCCTTCGAGGCGAACGGCCGCCTCTACCACTTCCTTAGGGTTCCCTTCGGCGTCACCAACGGGGTTTCGGTCTTCCAAAGGGAGATGGACCGGATGGTTGACCAGAACGGGCTGCACGCCACGTTCCCCTATCTAGATAACGTCACCATCTGCGGCCGCGACCGGCAGGACCATGATGTTAATCTGGAGAGATTCCTCCGTACGGCCCAACGGCTGAACCTCACCTACAATAAGGAGAAATGTGTGTTTAACACCTCACGCCTTGCCATCCTCGGCTGCGTAGTAGAGGACGGACTCATCGGCCCCAACCCCGAAAGAATGCGCCCCCTCATGGAGTTACCCCTCCCCCACTGCCCAAAGGCGCTGAAGAGAACCCTGGGGCTCTTCGCCTACTATGCCCAATGGGTGCCCAATTATGCGGACAAAGCCAGACCCCTCATGAAGTCCACATCCTTCCCCCTTACGGAGGAAGCGTGCGCTGCCTTCTCCCTCATTAAGGGAGACATTGCTAAGGCCACAATGCACGCGGTGGATGAGTCCATCCCCTTCCAAGTGGCGAGCGATGCATGCGACTTCGCCCTAGCCGCTACCCTTAACCAGGAGGGGAGACTGGTGGCCTTCTTCTCAAGGACCCTACAGGGCCCTGAGATCCGACACTTGTCGGTCGAGAAGGAGGCCCAGGCGATTGTGGAGGCTGTACGACGCTGGAGGCACTGCCTGGCAGGCAAACGATTTACCCTCCTCACTGACCAGCGTTCGGTCGCTTTTATGTTTAATAACAAGCTGAGGGGTAAAATCAAGAACGACAAGATCTTGAGGTGGAGAATCGAACTCTCCACCTATGATTATGATATCTTGTACCGGCCAGGTAAGCTGAACGAACCCCCTGATGCTCTATCACGAATTACATGCGTCAACGCGCAAATTGATAGACTTCAGACCCTCCACAACGACCTCTGCCACCCCGGAGTCACCAGACTTTACCACTTCATTAAGGCCCGCAACCTGCCCTACTCCATCGAGGAGGTCAGGACCATGACCAGGAACTGCCAGACCTGTGCCGAGTGCAAACCGCATTTCTTTAGGCCGGACAGAGCAAGCCTGATCAAGGCCACCCGCCCCTTCGAGCGCTTGAGCATCGATTTTAAGGGGCCCCTCCCGTCCTCTGACCGTAATGTGTACTTCCTCAACATTGTTGATGAGTACTCCCGTTTCCCCTTCGCCTTCCCCTGCCCAGACATGACCAGTACCACGGTCATTAAATGCCTGAAC
The DNA here is from genome assembly GCF_052327205.1 of Somniosus microcephalus. Taxonomy (NCBI): domain Eukaryota; kingdom Metazoa; phylum Chordata; class Chondrichthyes; order Squaliformes; family Somniosidae; genus Somniosus; species Somniosus microcephalus. The sequence goes on along the minus strand of NC_140994.1, from coordinate 266,084,940 downwards.
GACCTCTTCGCCTTGTTCGGGTTCCCAAACTATATACATAGTGACCGGGGCTCCTCCTTCATGAGCGAGGAACTCCGCCAGTTCCTACTAGCAAGAGGTATTGCTGCAAGCAGGACCACCAGCTACAACCCTCGAGGGAACGGCCAGGTGGAAAGAGAGAACGCGACTGTATGGAAGGCCGTCCTCTTAGCCTTAAAGTCTAAGGGCCTCCCAACCTCCCGCTGGCAGGAAGTCCTCCCGGCAGCGCTGCATTCCATCCGGTCACTACTTTGCACTGCCATTAACGCCACCCCCCATGAACGAATGTTTGTTTTCCCCAGGAAGTCGACTACGGGAACCACACTACCAACCTGGCTGACCTCTCTGGGGCCCGTCCTGCTGCGAAAGCACGTGAGGGCCCATAAAACGGACCCCCTGGTCGAGAGGGTGAACCTCCTGCACGTCAACCCTCAGTACGCCTATGTGGCATACCCAGACGGGTGGGAGGACACAGTCTCCTTGCGAGACCTCGCACCCTCGGGCATTCCGGAGACACCACCTTCACCCCCCCCCCACCTCCCGATTCCAGCTCAGGTAGACGGCATGCCGGAACCCCACGAGCCCTCGCCGACCACGCAGACACCAGCATCACCACCGGAGAATGCAACACCGCCGCTGCGACGATCGGAAAGGCTTACGAGACCTCCGGACAGACTGACATACCAGAACTGGTAGTACACATCACCCCGCCGGACTCAAATCTAAACAAGGGGTGAATGTGGTAAACCACTTTTGTCGTTCACTATCGTTACACTATAGTTATCACTGTTGTATCGTTACTCTATGGTTATCACTGTTCACACTGTTGTATCACTATACGAGGTCGCCTCTTGTCACGCTGTTATACCTGGGCTGACCACTGCTGACTCCGCCCACGGCTCCACCTACCTGCCCAGGTATAAAGGTGGTCGACTGGCTGGTATTCCTCCTTGTTGGATCCGATCACCCACGAGGGTGAGCTCTGTTATTTAGCCAATAAAAACCTATAGTTACTTTCTTAACTCGTCGCTTTTCATTGGATGAATTGATAGGTATATCAAGAGGCGAAAAACCAGATAAAGACCCAATGGCCAATTTGGGAGAAAAAAATCTGGGAAATTCCTCTCCGACCCATCTAGGCGATCGAAATTCTTCCAAGAGATCACTCTGTCCCTATATTTTCTACAGTACTTACCTTCTGTAAAGGCGATCTCCACCAGCCAGGAACAGGAATAAAACCATCTCCTGAAATCTAACACAGAATTAGAACACAGTAGGAGCAGAACCAGGCTACACGGCCCCTGGGCCCACTCCACTACCCACAGGGCCATGACCATTCCGAACCTAGACTCATGTCCAATTTCCTGCCCGCTCCCCGTAACCCTTAATTCCCTTTACTTCTAGGGAACTATCTATTTCTGTTTTAAATTTATTTAATGATGTAGCTTCCACAGCTTTCTGGGGCAGCAAATTCCACAAACCTACCACCCTCTGAGTGAAGAAGTTTCTCCTCATCTCAGTTTTGAAAGAGCAGCCCCTTATTTTAAGATTATGCCCCCTAGTTCTAGTTTCACCCATCATTGGGAACATCCTCACCGCATCCACCCGATCAAGCCCCGATGTTGGTCGTTGTTTGAGAGAGAGTCTGTGAGTGCTGTGATTGGGGGGTTGGTGGGTGGGGGGGGGGGTGGGGAAAGAGTGTAGGCATTTTCTAATGGATGAGCTAGAACTTCAAAAAGGAGGCCTTCTGCCCATCTCAATTAGATCACTTCTTAATCTTCTATACTGCATTAATAAGACCATAAGAAGTAGGAGCAGGAGTAGGCCATTCCACCCTTGGAGTCTGTTCCACCAGTCAATAAGACCAGGGCTGATCTTCTACCACGACTCCATCTTCCTTGCACTATCCCCATATCCCTTGTATCCAAAAATCTTTCGATCCGTGTCTTGAATACACTCAACGACTGACCATCCACAGCCCTCTGGGGTAGAGAATTCCAAAGATTCACAATCCTTCTCATCTCAATACTATATGGCCGACCACTTAGTCTGAGACTGTGCCCCCTAGTTCTAGACACCCCAGGCAGGGGAAATGTCCCTGCAGCACCTACCCTGTCCAAGTCACTTAGCAATTTTAAACATTTGAAAGAGATCACCTCCCATTCTTCTAAATTCATAGAAACATGGAAGATAGGAGCAGGAGTAGGCCATTCGGCCCCTCGAGCCTGTTCCGCCATTCAATGAGATCATGGCTGATCATCCAAATTCAGTACCCGGTCCCTGCCTTCTCCCCATATCCCTTGATCCCTTTAGCCTTAAGAAATATATCTAACTCCTTCTTAAATATATTTAATGAATTGGCCTCTACTGCTTTCTGTGGTAGAGAATTCCACAGGTTCACCACTCTCTGGGTGAAGAAATTCCTCCTCATCTCTGTCCTAAATGGCTTACCCCTTATCCTTAGACTGTGACCCCTGGGTCTGGATTCCTTTAGTCATCGTAGGCCTAGTGCAGAACATCTTACCCCACTCTCCGATGCCATCGTCAGGTACCTGGCAGCTCGCTGCAGATCCTGGTGGGGCTCTTTGGTATAGAAAACCCCGAGGTAGGCTTGGGCCTGTAACGATGAGGGGATATATTACATTTTATACATCGGGCACTGTGCTACCACACAGATCATTTCTTCCCGCCCCGCCCCCACTTCCTTTGTACATTTTCCTTCTTTCAAGGTTACCCCTGTCTGGCAGGTCAGAGAGAAGGGGCTTGCATTTCTATAGCGCCTTTCACAACCTCAGGGTGTCCCAAAGCGCCTTTACAACCAATGAAGTAAAAGCAAACATACTGCGGATGCTGATTACGAAATAAAAACAGACCTGAAACGTTAACTCGGTTTCTCTCTCCACAGATGCTGCCTGACCTGCTGAGTGTTTCCAACATTTTCTGTTTCTATTTAAGTACTTTTGAAGTGTAGTCACTGTTAGGGTAATGTAGGAAACACAGCCGTCAATTTGCGCACAGCAAGATCCCACAAACAGCAATGAGATAAATGACCAGATCATCTGCTTTTAGCGATGGTGGTTGAGGCCAGAACACCTGGGAGAACTCCGCAGCTCTTTTCCAAATGGTGCCGTGGGATCTTTCACTGCCCGAGAGGGAACACGGGGCCTTGGTTTAACTTCTCGTGTGAAAGACGGCACCTCCGACAGTGCAGCACTCCCTCAGCACTGCACTGGGAGTGTCAGTCTAGATTTTTACGTTGGGGGGGGGGGGTGTGGTGATCTCCCTGTGGAAGGCAGCAGACCAGGACTGAATAGTGGAGACGGGAGGCCGGACGAGCGTTTCCCTGTGACTCGAGCTGGAAAGGGGCACATGTGGACGCTGGACGGGTACAGATCGGGCTCGACGGTGATGCTCCCCATGGTGAAATAGCTCGTCGACAGCCATCCAACGGGGAGAACCCGTGAAACCGCATTGCAGCGCGAGACAGCCTTCGGGAAAGGAGGAGGGGGTGGGGAAAAGAATTACATAGAATCTACAGCACAGAAACAGGCCATTCGGCCCAACTGGTCTGTGCCGGTGTTTATGCGGCCCCTCCCACCCTGGTGGGGAAAATAGACACGACCAACATTCTCTTTAAGCTGCGCAGCCGCTCCAAGGATCCCGCGCAGCCGGCTTTTCAATGCAAAAACCGCGCATGCACGGAATTATGAATGGCCTCTTAAAGGGGCCGCACAGCGACCCGCCCCAAAAAGCCAGAGGGAGCATTGGACTCTCCCGAGTTCACGCAGCCCCCTTGAAGGAGTTTTGGCAAATTACCGGAACTGTTGTGTACGCCTGCAATATAGGTTTTAAAAAAATGTGATCACTTGCCTCTTTGAGTCCAGATTTGGCTGTCTTTTCCAACTGTTGTATGGCTTTCTGGGTATCTCGGACCTCCCTTGCTGGCCTGACGTGCAAGAGGTATCTGGCCCAACGGTACTGGGCCATCCCGTGTCCTTGGGCAGCAGCGTGACCGTAATACAGGGCGGCCTGGGAGGGCAGGGCCAGGCAGGTAGAGAAAAGTCAATAGGGTTAGACTAGGCTGTGACGCCATCATATCTGAGGCATTGCCCTATAATTTAAAACACAATAAAGGCACAAAACAAAACACAGTGGAGATTTCAGCATTTTTGCCTTGTCTGGGCTTAGCGGTTTGAGGGAATGGGGTCACTATAAATAGTCACTTTTGTCAGTAAATGTGGCAGGCACTTTGTTGTCTGTGGAATACTCCTGTGCATAATGAGATGAAAGACTTTAAAAGAAAAAATTGTGTTGTTTGACTGAGGAATGTTGGCCAAGACACCGGGAGAACTCCCCGAGTATTCTTCAAGTAGTGCCGTGGGATCTTTAACATCCACCTGAACCACAGCTGTCTCGGTTTAACGTCTCATCTGAAAGATGGCGCCTGCGACAATGCAGCGCTCCCTCGGTACTGGGCTGGAATCTCCGCCTTGATCGTGTGCTCAAGTCAAACCGACAACCTCCTGACCCACAGCAAAGAAAGAAAGACAGACTTGCATTTATATCGCGCCTTTCACGACTACTGGACGTCCCAAAGCACTTTACAGCCAATGAAGTACTTTTGAAGTGTGGTCACTGTTGCAGAAAACGCACCAGTCAATTTGCGCCAAGCAAGCTCCCACGAACAGCAATGTGATAATGACCAGATAATCTGTTGTAGTGATGTTGGTTGAGGGATAAATATTGGCCCCAGGACACCGGGGAGAACTCCCCTGCTCTTCTTCGAAATAGTGTCACGGGATCTTTTACGTCCACCTGAGGGGGCAGACGGGGCCTCGGTTTAATGTCTCATCCGAAAGACAGCGCCGCCGACAGTGCAGCGCTCCCTCAGTACTGCACTGGGAGTGTCAGCCTAGATTTTTGTGCTCCAGTCCCTGGAGCGGGACTTGAACCCACAGGGTTACAAGTACGCGGCGTGCGCACACACGCTCACAAGTCTATAAATGCAAGTCTTACTATTCCCTTACTCAGACTCCTACCTTCTCGCTATCTTTTGCCGTGCCTCTCCCCAGTTCGTAGCACACTCCGACATTGTACTGAGCCTTGCTGTAGCCGTGTCTGGCTGCCATCATGAAACAGGAGAATGCCATCTCGTACTCTTGGGCGTTTAAGTTTTCAATCCCTATTCAAGAGAGATTTAACAAATAGAAAGACCCAGGGAGCATAGATTACAAGAGATACAGAGACGTTGATGAGTCAAAATAAGTATCAAGGTGAACATTTTAATATAAATGCTCCAATTCTACCACAGTGTAAATCGCAATCAGAGATTTACACTGCAAGAGTGCGTGTGTGGATAATAGGTGAGGAGAGGGTCTGGTTCACCTATGGTTGAATGGCCAGTCAACGCTCATTGCTCAGACTGAGAAGTTTAGAATTCTTCGGGATGTGGGCGAGGCCAGCCTTTATTGTCCATCCCCTAGTTGCCCCTCGAGAAGGTGGTGGTGAGCCGCCTTCTTGAACCGCTGCAGTCCGTGTGGTGAAGGTGCTCCCACAGCGCTGGTAGGGAGGGAGATTGAGAATGGACATTTGGTTGAGGTGCCCAGCACGAGTCAGACGGGCAAATTTGGAAATTTGGCAGAGACAGAGAGAAGATTTGGGTCAGTAAAATCACTTACCAATAATATTTAAAATGGAAGAAATGCTGGACACTGTAGCTCTCTGCAAGTTGGAAGTGGCTCGGTTTAAAATCTCTTCTGGACTGAGTTCCTCCCTCTATATAAACAGACGGGAGAGCGGTGTTTAAGAGCTAACACAGGAAATGCGTACTAATTCGACTTGAACAAAGGCTCAATACACTCACATGGATGCACCTGGACTAAATATGGAACTAAACCACTAGTGGGAGGGTGGAGACATTCAGCTGCAGTCTTAACAACTGCTTAACAAAGCAAAAAGGAGTCAAATCTCAAATCAAACATTTTGCAAGTGTGATGATTCTGAAAACACAAAGTTAGGGTTTGAGAAATCAGTCTAAATCGACAAGATCCAATATAGCCGTCTCAGCCGTAGCTCAGTGGCAAGCACTCTCTCGCCTGAGTTAGAAGGTCGTGGGTTCAAGTCCTACCCCAGAGACTTGAGCCCATAATCTAGGCAGACACTCCAGTGTAGTACTGAGGGAGCGTCGCACTGTCGGAGGGGCAGTACTGAGGGAGCGCCGCACTGTCGGAGGGGCAGTACTGAGGGAGCGCCGCACTGTCGGAGGGGCAGTACTGAGGGAGCGCCGCACTGTCGGAGGGGCAGTACTGAGGGAGCGCTGCACTGTCGGAGGGGCAGTATTGAGGGAGCACTGCACTGTCGGAGGGGCAGTACTGAGGGAGCGCCGCACTGTCGGAGCGTCAGTACTGAGGGAACGCCGCACCGTCCGAGGGGCCGTACTGAGGGAGAGCCGCACTGTCTGAGGGGCAGTATTGAGGGAGCACTGCACTTTCGGAGGGTCAGTACTGAGGGAGTGCAGCACTGTTGGAGGGGCAGTACTGAGGGAGCGCCGCACTGTCGGAGGGTCAGTACTGAGGGAGTGCAGCACTGTCGGAGGGTCAGTACTGAGGGAGTGCAGCACTGTCGGAGGGGCAGTACTGAGGGAGCGCTGCACTGTCGGAGGGGCAGTACTGAGGGAGCGCTGCACTGTCGGAGAGGCAGTACTGAGGGAGCACTGCACTTTCGGAGGGTCAGTACTGAGGGAGCGCTGCACTGTCGGAGAGGCACTACTGAGGGAGTGCAGCACTGTTGGAGGGGCAGTACTGAGGGAGCACTGCACTTTCGGAGGGTCAGTACTGAGGGAGTGCAGCACTGTCGGAGGGGCAGTACTGAGGGAGCACTGCACTTTCGGAGGGGCAGTACTGAGGGAGCGCTGCACTGTCGGAGAGGCAGTACTGAGGGAGCACTGCACTTTCGGAGGGTCAGTACTGAGGGAGTGCAGCACTGTCGGAGGGTCAGTACTGAGGGAGTGCAGCACTGTTGGAGGGTCAGTACTGAGGGAGCGCCGCACTGTCGGAGGGGCAGTACTGAGGGAGCGCCGCACTGTCGGAGGGGCAGTACTGAGGGAGCGCCGCACTGTCGGAGGGGCAGTACTGAGGGAGCGCCGCACTGTCGGAGGGGCAGTACTGAGGGAGCGCCGCACTGTCGGAGGGGCAGTACTGAGGGAGCGCCGCACTGTCGGAGGGGCAGTACTGAGGGAGTGCCGCACTGTCGGAGGGGCAGTACTGAGGGAGCGCTGCACTGTCGGAGAGGCAGTACTGAGGGAGGGCCGCACTGTCGGAGGGGCAGTACTGAGGGAGCGCCGCACTGTCGGAGGGGCAGTACTGAGGGAGCGCTGCACTGTCGGAGGGGCAGTACTGAGGGAGCGCCGCACTGTCGGAGGGGCAGTACTGAGGGAGCGCTGCACTGTCGGAGGGGCAGTACTGAGGGAGCGCCGCACTGTCGGTGGGGCAGTACTGAGGGAGCGCTGCACTGTCGGAGGGGCAGTACTGAGGGAGCGCCGCACTGTCGGAGGGGCAGTACTGAGGGAGCGCTGCACTGTCGGAGGGGCAGTACTGAGGGAGCTCAGCACTGTCGGAGCGTCAGTACTGAGGGAACGCCGCACCGTCCGAGGGGCCGTACTGAGGGAGAGCCGCACTGTCTGAGGGGCAGTATTGAGGGAGCACTGCACTTTCGGAGGGTCAGTACTGAGGGAGTGCAGCACTGTTGGAGGGGCAGTACTGAGCGAGCGCCGCACTGTCGGAGGGTCAGTACTGAGGGAGTGCAGCACTGTCGGAGGGTCAGTACTGAGGGAGCACTGCACTGTTGGAGAGGCAGTACTGAGGGAGCACTGCACTTTCGGAGGGTCAGTACTGAGGGAGTGCAGCACTGTCGGAGGTGCCGTCTGTGCCACTGGCTATTTTTTTCCCCATTAACTGCAGCATACACAGCGTGAACATTTAATTCATCCACCATCACATTATAACTATATATATGGTTGTTGATTCCGCTATGAACCCGTCACTGATGTGATACTGCTTAACATTTTTGAAACAGCCCAATTTCCCCTCTTAAGTTTTGCAGTGGACAGAAGGGACAGTCTGGTTACCTGCAGATCTCCTCGCTGGCCATTTCCACCTGTTGCACCACATTCTGAGCGTTGTGTACTTTTTATAAACAGGGGCTCATCTGCAACACATAGTAGAACCGTATTACACACCAGAAATCTCACCGGCAAATAAGGGATCTGCAAATGCTGGAATTGTGTAATAAAAGCCGAAACTGCTGGCAATATATCCCCGGCACAGGCCTGATGGGCCGAATGGCCTCCTTCTGTGCTGTAATATTCTACGGGGTTAGAAGAACAAAGGGATCTCGGAGTACAAATACACAAATCACTGAAAGTAGCGACAGGTTAACAAGGCCATAAAAAAAGCAAACCAAGCACTAGGGTTTATTTCTAGAGGGACAGAATTGAACAGTAGGGAAGTTATGCTAAACCTGTATCGAACCTTGGTTAGGCCACACTTGGGAGTACTGCGTACAGTTCTGGTCGCCGTATTGTAAAAAGGATATAGAGTCACTGAAGAGAGTGCAACAAAGATTTACAAAGAATACCAGAAATGCGAGGTTATACCTATCAGGAAAGGATGAACAGGCTGGGTCTCTCTTCTCTTGAAAAGAGAAGGCTGAGGGGAGACCTAATAGAGGTCTTTAAAATTAGGAAAGGTTTTGATAGAGCGGATAGAGAGAGAATGTTTCCACTTGTGGGGAAGAGCAAAACTAGAGGCCATCGATATAAGAGAGTCACCAAGAAATCCAATAGGGAATTCAGAAGAAACTTCTTTACCCAGAGAGTGGTGAGAATGTGGAACTCGCTACCATAGGGAGTGGTTGAAGCAAATAGTATAGATGCATTTAAGGTGATCTTGATGCACTTTACACCAGTTCTCGATATTAAAATTCTCATCGTTGTGTTCAAATCCCTCCATGGCTCGCCCCCCTCCCCATCTCTGTAACCCAGTCCAGCCCTACAATCCTCAGAGATCGCTGCGCTCCCCCAATTCTGGCCTCTTGAGCATCCCCCGATTATCTTGGCTTCACCATTGGCGGCCGTGCCTTCAGCTGCCTGGGCCCTAAGCTCTGGAATTCCCTCCCTAAACCTCTCCGCCTCTCTCTCCTCCTCTGTCGGATACCTGGGATGGCAGGAATGACGTATGAAGAGAGATTGGGTCGATTAGGTTTATATTCGTTAGAGTTTAGAAGAATGAGAGGGGATCTCATTGAAACTTATAAAATTCTAACAGGACTGGACAGACTAGATGCAGGAAGGATGTTCCCGATGGTCGGGGAGTCCAGAACCAGGGCTCAGAGTATAAGGATAAGGGGTAAGCCATTTAGGACAGAGATGAGGAGGAATTTCTTCACCCAGAGAGTGGTGAACCTGTGGAATTCTCTACCACAGAAGGCAGTTGAGGCCAATTCATTAAATATATTCAAGAAGGAGTTGGATATATTTCTTAAAGCTAAAGGGATCAAGGGATATGGGGAGAAGGCAGGGACAGGGTACTAAATTTGGATGATCAGCCATGATCTCATTGAATGGCGGAGCAGGCTCGAGGGGCCGAATGGCCTACTCCTGCTCCTATCTTCTATGTTTCAGACGCTTCTTAAAACCTCTCTCTTTGACCAGGCTTTTGGTCAGCTGCCCGACTGTCTCATGTGGTTCGGTGTCAAATTATGTCTGAGAAACAATCCTGTGAAGTGCCCTGGGATGTTTTATTGCACCCAACAAACGCGCCTTGCAGCGTGGAAGAGAGATTTGTTTGTGACTCGTACCTTGTTCAACACTTTCATTGTCTTCCCGCTGTTCGGTCCTTAAGCGCGCAGCTTCGCCATTTGCAGGAGGGGACGAGCCGGCAGACACGGAATTCCGATCGGTCGAGTTACTGATGGAGTGCGGAGCTACACACTGAGGCAAAATGTACCGGCTGAACTCTACCATACAAAGCAAAAACACCAACGGTCAGGGAGAGAGAGAGGGAGAGAGAACGAGAACACAGGGAAGGCCAATGCTTCTCGCACGGCAGAAGAAATACTTATGTGGCACTATTGCCGATAATCAATGTGATCTCATTGAAACATAAAAGATTCTGAGGGGGATTGACAGGGTAGATGCTGAGAGGATGTTTCCCCCTGGCTGGAGAGTCTAGAACTAGGGGGCACAGTCTCAGGATAAGGGGTCGGCCATTTAAGACTGAGATGAGGAGGAATTTCTTCACTCAGAGGGCGGTGAATCTTTGGAATTCTCTGCCCCAGAGGGCTGTGGATGCTCAGTCATTGAGTATATTCAAGGCTGAGATCGATAGATTTTTGGACTCTAGGGGAATCGAGGGATTTCTTGCTGCAGTTGTACAGGGCCTTGGTGAGACCACATCTTGAGTATTGTGTGCAGTTTTGGTCGCCTTATCTGAGGAAGGATGTTCTTGCCATGGAAGGAGTGCAGCGAAGATTCACCAGGCTAATACCTGGGATGGCAGGAATGACGTATGAGGAGAGATTGGGTAGATTGGGCTTGTACTCGCTGGAGTTTAGAAGAATGAGAGGGGATCCCATTGAAACTTATAAAATTCTAACAGGACTAGACAGACTAGATGCAGGAAGGATGTTCCCGATGGCCGGGGAGTCCAGAACCAGGGGTCACAGTCTAAGGATAAGGGGTAAGCCATTTGGCCTCTCGAGCCTGCTCCGCCATTCAATGAGATCATGGCTGATCATCCAAATTCAGTACCCTGTCCCTGCTTTCTCCCCATATCCCTTGATCCCATTAGCCTTAAGAAATATATCTAACGCCTTCTTGAATATACTTAATGAATTGGCCTCTACTGCCTTCTGTGGTAGAGAATTCCACAGGTTCACCACTCTCTGGGTGAAGAAATTCCTCCTCATCTCAGTCCTAAATGGCTTACCCCTTATCCTTAGACTGTGACCCCTGGTTCTGGACTCCCCCGCCATCGGGAACATCCTTCCTGCATCTAGTCTGTCTAGTCCTGTTAGAATTTTATAAGTTTCAATGAGATCCCCTCTCATTCTTCTAAACTCCAGCGAGTATAAGCCCAATCGACCCGATCTCTCCTCATACAGAGACAGTCGGTCCCGCATGGGGCTCATCAGTCTCATTTTTAGTGTGGAAGCAAGTCATCCTTGGTTCCGAGGGACTGCCTAAGAAGACGACGACTTACCCCAGCACGAGGAGAATTAGGGGGCACAGGATATCGTTTATACCTCTTGGCATACAGAGGGTCACAGCATTCTTTGTCAGGCGCCCTATACAGTTTCCAAAAACAGCACTGTGCAAAGGGGCTGACAGCACACACAGGATACATTTCATTTGCTTGGAGTTGTGTATATCAAACGAACTATGAACTTACTGATGCCGTCCGGTGCCAGTGTAGAAATAACAATGTTACGGGCACAGAAATATGAGGCCACGTCACTCTCCCTGGGTCCATTGTGGTGAGAGAACTGATGATGAAGGTGTCTTGCAAACTGTAAAAGCACCACGGCAGCAGCACCCTGGAGGAGGGCAGGGCAAGAATCACGGGTTAGTAAAGCTCGTTACAAAGGCCAAACATTTCCGTGCACGGCGCAACTCACCCGAGCACCGCCCTGCAGCGATGGTGCTACCAGTACCCGTGGGCTGATGGCGGGGACGATGCAGCGGGTATGGCACGGCAGTGGTTATGTTACTGGATTAGCAGCACAGAGGCGGAGAGTTCCAAACCCACCCAGGGCAAGCTGTGAAATTGAATTCAATTTATGTCTGCCGTGGCTCAGTGGGCAGCACTCTCTCTCGCCTCTGAGTCAGAAGACTGTGGGTTCAAGTCCCACTCCAGAGACTTGAGCACAAAAATCTAGGCTGCACTGTCGGAGGGGCCGTCTTTCGGATGAGACGTTAAACCGAGGCCCCGTCTGCTCTCTCAGGTGGATGTAAAAGATCCCATGGCCTCTATTTCGAAGAAGAGCAGGGGAGTTATCCCCAGTGTTCTGGCCAATATTTATCCCTCAATCAACATAACAAAAAAAAACAGATTATCTGGTCATTATCACATTGCTGTTTGTGGGAGCTTGCTGTGAACTGGCTGCCGCGTTTCCTACATTACAAACAGTGACTACACTCGAAAAGTACTTCATTGGCTGTAAAGCGCTTTGAGGCGTCTGCTGGTCGTGAAAGGCGCTATAGAAATGTAAGTCTGTCTTTCTATCTGTGGAACGACTGACCAACTGGTTCACAAACGTCCTTCAGGGAGGGGAACCGGTCTACACGCGACTCCAGTCCCACTCTACGTGGTTGACTCTGAGCTGGCCTAGCAAGTCACTCGGTTGCAAAAACAATCACTATTTTGAGGCAGCAGCTCAGCCTTCTCCGCGCAGCCTATACGACCTAACCAATCAATCCTGGCGCAATTTTTAATAGCGCAGGTGAGCAGAGAGACCTTGGTGTCCAGATATACAAATCCTTAAAGGTGGCAGGGCAAGTTGATAAGGTGGTTAAAAAAGCCTATGGGTTACCTGGGTTTATAAAGAGAGGAATAGAATATAAAAGCAAAGAGGAGGTCAGGTTGGAACGTTATAAATCACTGGTTAGGCCTCATGTCATGAATCTTATCCATGATGTGGAGATGCCGGTGTTGGACTGGGGTGGACAAATGTAGGAAGTCACACAACACCAGGTTATAGTCCAACAGCTTTATTTGAAATCACAAGCTTTCGGAGCGCTGCTCCTTCGTCAGGTGAAGTGAAGAGAAGCATACAGGCACAGCATATATAGTCAGAGAAAACTGCCAGATGATTACAGGTAATCTTTCTAACTGCCCTTTATCACACCTCGGCAGAGAGATAATCACAGCAATCAAAGGTGTGAATGGTGTCCAAACAGGTCAGTCAGGAAAACATTACATCAAAGAACAATGAGGTGGGGTCACAAGGGGTCAAATGTTGCAGATGCTGGGGTCTGTATGAAAAACAGAAAAAAAAACATACAGACCCCAGCATCTGCAACATTTGACCCCTTGTGACCCCACCTCATTGTTCTTTGATGTAATGTTTTCCTGACTGACCTATTTGGACACCATACATTGCTGTGATTATCTCTCTGCCGAGGTGTGATAAAGGGCAGTTAGAAAGATTACCTGTAATCATCTGACAGTTTTCTCTGACGATATATGCTGTGCCTGTATGCTTCTCTTCACTTCACCTGATGAAGGAGCAGTGCTCCGAAAGCTTGTGATTTCAAATAAAGCTGTTGGACTATAACCTGGTGTTGTGTGACTTCCTACATGAATCTTATCATTCATGAAGAAATGACTCATGAAGTAACACTGGGCGACCAGCTGGTGGCGCCGTCCAAGGAGTATAAATATTCGGGCGTGGGCCCAGCTTGCTCAGGACGTTTTTCTAACCAGGAACTAGTGATGTAACTAGAATCTCATGGTTGTGAAACAGTTGATTAAAGCCTTGTTTTATACTCAAACCAAGTGGCCAGTAGTCTTTTTACATCACCTCAGCCTGGAGTGTTGTGGACAATTCTGGGCCCCGCACTTCAGGAAAGATGGAAAGGCCTTAGAAAGGGTAGAGAGGAGGTTTACCAGGATGTTGCCAGGGATGAGGGACTTCAGTTAGGAGGAGAGGTTGGAAAAGTTAGGACAATTCTCCTTGGAACAGAGAAGGTGAAGAGGTGACCTAATAGAGGTTTTAAGATGATGAGAGGTTTTGATCGAGCAGAGAGAGAAAAACTATTCCCTCTGGCGAGTGGGTCAATAACCAGAGGTCAAAGATTCAAAATCATTGGCACGAGATCGAGAGGGGAGATGAGGAGAATTTTTTTCACTCAAGAGTTGTGGGGATCGGGAATGCTCGACCTGAAAAGGTGGTGGGAGCTGATTCCATCAATAATTTTTAAAGGAGTTGGATGGGTTCTCGAGGATGAGGAACTGACAGGGTTGGGGATGTGGGACTGAGAACGACTGCTCTTTCAAAGAGCCGGCACAGGCACGACGGGCCGACTGGCCTCCTTCTGTGCTGTGAGTTTCTATGATCCTGTGAATCCCAGTGGTCAGCCGTGGCTCATTGGGTGGAACTCTCGCCTCCGAGTCAAGGCCCGCTTCAGAGACCTGAACACAAAATCCAGACTGACAGTCCCAGTGCAGCGCTGAGGGAGCGCCGCACTGTCGGAGGGGCAGTACTGAGGGAGCGCTGCACTGTCGGAGGGGCAGTGCTGAGGGAGCGCCGCACTGTCGGAGGGGCAGTACTGAGGGAGCGCTGCACTGTCGGAGGGGCAGTACTGAGGGAGCGCCGCACTGTCGGAGGGGCAGTACTGAGGGAGTGCTGCACTGTCGGAGGGGCAGTACTGAGGGAGCGCTGCACTGTCGGAGGGGCAGTACTGTGGGAGCGCCGCACCGTCGGAGGGGCAGTACTGAGGGAGCGCTGCACTGTCGGAGGGGCAGTACTGAGGGAGCGCTGCACTGTCGGAGGGGCAGTGCTGAGGGAGCGCCGCACTGTCGGAGGGGCAGTACTGAGGGAGTGCTGCACTGTCGGTACTGAGGGAGCGCTGCACTGTCGGAGGGGCAGTACTGAGGGAGCGCTGCACTGTCGGAGGGGCAGTGCTGAGGGAGCGCTGCACTGTCGGAGGGGCAGTACTGAGGGAGCGCCGCACTGTCGGAGGGGCAGTACTGAGGGAGTGCTGCACTGTCGGAGGGGCAGTACTGAGGGAGCGCTGCACTGTCGGAGGGGCAGTACTGTGGGAGCGCCGCACCGTCGGAGGGGCAGTACTGAGGGAGCGCTGCACTGTCGGAGGGGCAGTACTGAGGGAGCGCTGCACTGTCGGAGGGGCAGTGCTGAGGGAGCGCCGCACTGTCGGAGGGGCAGTACTGAGGGAGTGCTGCACTGTCGGTACTGAGGGAGCGCTGCACTGTCGGAGGGGCAGTACTGAGGGAGCGCTGCACTGTCGGAGGGGCAGTGCTGAGGGAGCGCCGCACTGTCGGAGGGGCAGTACTGAGGGAGCACTGCGCGCCGCACTGTCGGAGGGGCAGTACTGAGGGAGCGCCGCACTGTCGGAGGGGCAGTACTGAGGGAGCGCCGCACTGTCGGAGGGGCAGTACTGTGGGAGCGCTGCACCGTCGGAGGGGCAGTACTGAGGGAGCGCTGCACTGTCGGATGGGCAGTACTGAGGGAGCGCTGCACTGTCGGATGGGCAGTACTGAGGGAGCGCTGCACTGTCGGAGGGGCAGTACTGAGGGAGCGCTGCACTGTCGGAGGGGCAGTGCTGCACTGTCGGTACTGAGGGAGCGCTGCACTGTCGGAGGGGCAGTGCTGAGGGAGCGTCGCACTGTCGGAGGGGCAGTACTGAGGGAGTGCTGCACTGTCGGAGGGGCAGTACTGAGGGAGCGCGGCACTGTCGGAGGGGCAGTACTGAGGGAGTGCTGCACTGTCGGAGGGGCAGTGCTGAGGGAGTGCTGCACTGTCGGAGGGGCAGTGCTGAGGGAGCACTGCACTGTCGGAGGGGCAGTACTGAGGGAGCACTGCACTGTCGGAGGGACAGTACTGAGGGAGCGCTGCACTGTCGGAGGGGCAGTACTGAGGGAGCGCTGCACTGTCGGAGGGGCAGTACTGAGGGAGCGCTGCACTGTCGGAGGGGCAGTGCTGAGGGAGTGCTGCACTGTCGGAGGGGCAGTACTGAGGGAGTGCTGCACTGTCGGAGGGGCAGTGCTGAGGGAGAGCTGCACTGTCGGTGGGGCAGTACTGAGGGAGAGCTGCACTGTCGGAGGGGCAGTGCTGAGGGAGTGCTGCACTGTTGGAGGGGCAGTACTGAGGGAGCGCTGAACTGTCGGAGGGGCAGTGCTGAGGGAGTGCTGCACTTTCGGAGGGGCAGTACTGAGGGAGCGCTGCACTGTCGGAGGGGCAGTACTGAGGGAGCGCTGCACTGTCGGAGGTGCCGTCTTTGGGATGAGATGTTAAACCGAGGCCCCGTTTGCCCCTCTCAGGTGGATGTAGTATTTTAGAAGAGCAGGGGGAGTTCTCCCCGGTGTCCTGGGGCCAACATTTATCCCTCAATCAACATCACTAAAAAACAGATTATCTGGTCATTATCTCAGTGTTGTTTGTGGGAGCTTGCTGTGTGCAAATTGGCTGCCGCGTTTCCTACATTACAACAGCGACTACACTTCAAAAGGACCTCATTGGCTGTAAAGCGCTTTGGGATGCCCTGAGGCCGGGAAAGGCACTACAGAAATGCAAGTTCTTTCTTTACCCGTATCGTTGAACAATCAGGTTAAAAAAAAATGATTGTGTGTAATTGCTTGTGAAGAGCTTCAGAATTCTCGGACTAACATCTGGGATACATCTTGATCTTGCTTTCAGGGCCAATCTTAGGAGGGTAAGCTCTTGACTTCAAATTCCTCACTATATGCTGCACACCCATTATGAAACCAGGACTGGGCTACGGATAAAAAATATAGGGACAATGCAAAGGCAAACCGAGGAGTGAAAGCAGACAGACTTGTATTTCTCCAGCGCTTTTCACGACCACCGGACGTCCCAAAGCGCTTTACAGCCAATTAAATATTTTTGAAGTGTTATCGCTGTTGTAATGTAGGAAACGCAGCAGCCAATTGGCGCACAGAAAGCTCCCACAAACAACAATGTGATAATGACCAGATAATCTGTTTTTTTCCCTAAGTGATGTTGATTGAGGGATAGATATTTGCCCCAGGACACTGGGGAGAACTCCCCTGCTCTTCTTCGAAATAGTGGCCATTGGGTCTTTCACGCCCACCTGAGGGGGCAGACGGGGCCTCGGTTTAACGTCTCATCTGAAAGACGGCACCTCCGACAGTGCGGTACTCCCTCAGCACTGCACTGGAGTGGAATATCAGCCTAGGTTTATGTGCTCAAGTCTCTGGAGTGGGGCTTGAACCCACAACCTTCTGATTCAGAGGCGAGGGGTGCTGCCCACTGAGCCACGGCCGACACTGTGGCGGTGCAGTGACGCCAACCTTGGGTTTTGAAAAGCTGCAGACTGTAGAAGGCTGAGAGAGGGAAGGAATTCCATAGTTTGAGATCCTGGGATAGAAGAAGAAGGGCAGAAGGGCCACAAGCAGTTCATTTGCATATTTGAGCCCAGACAGCAAGCTGACTTTGGGGGGGGGGGGCGGGGGGTGGGGAAAGGAAATCACAGCTGACCCCCGACCGCCTGTACGTTTACCAGCAGGGGTCACTGAATTATGATCGGGAAGAGAAACCTTAGCTGGCTTTTCCCCTCCAACCAAGAAACACACAGGTCAATTAAAACATCTAAACGACCAGCAAACTGCTATCAGTTAGCACCGCACAGGCCAGGAGTGACTAGAGGCCTATAAAGACCTTAAGCTTTCCTTCACAATTCAGGAGAGAGAGAGACACAAGATCGTTAGGTTCTCTACCGAGAGCAAAAGTGGGTAATATTGGCCCAGAAATTCAGGTCTCCACGGGTACTCACCCGTAAGCCCAATGGAAGTGCCGGTTTCCTGCATGCACTGCGCATGCGCGGGAAACCGGCACTTCTGTTCCCCTGAAAGAAAGGGTTCAGAGGTCGAACGCGTGCGCAGGAGAGGCAGCGCGTGCGCATCGAACTTACGTTTTCTTTGCAGGTTTCTCCGGGAGGGTAAGTCTCCAGAAGTTACGCATGTAAAAAGCAGGCGCAAGGCCTGCTTTTAACAAGTGGTGAATTAATTAAAATTAAAACATTTTTTCCATAGGTTTATTATTTTTAAATACTTTAAAGGAAGGTAAGTTTATTTTTAGCCCCGTTAAAAAATGTAATTAATTTTTTCAAAAATTTAAATTATTGTTTAAAATAGTTATTTCATGTAATTTATCGTTTATTTTAAAAATGTGATTTTTAAATTTTATTTGAAGATTTAGTGATGTTTTGGGGCTTATAGCATTTATAGGTTTGACAGCTCTTCCTGTCAAACTTATGAATGAAGCATTCCCTGCTACCATTGGCTCTCCATGGCCCACGTGATCCCAGGGGACACTTCGAACTAACTGCATCCCTGGGATACGCAAGCACTGCGCGCCGGCAGCTGGAGGAGGCCCAGGATCGGAATCCCACGCGGGCCCACAGCTCAACGGCCGGCGCGCCAGGTAAGTGCAGGAAGCGCTTACCTAGCGCGCCTGACCTGAATTTCTGGGCCATTGTTTATTTCGCTGTGTGACCATTGCTTAGACATTGAGCACGTCAAGACTTGGTCGAACTCAATAAAGATGACTGCAACCAAGACTGGTGTCAAGTCCGAGAATCGTACACAATATTCCGCCGTTCCTGTTCTTACCCAGCCTACAGCATCCAATCCCGAAAACCGAGGTAACTGCTTGGAATAAAATCGAGCTCTCTGCTCCTTTTCCCTCTTTCTCCTCTCTCCTGCGTCTCCATTCTGGGAATCTGTTGAGCTGAGGAATTCACACACAAGAAAACAAATGATCGAGGATCGAGATACACAGAATATACAGCGCAGAAACAGGCATTCGGCCCAACTAATCTGTGCGGGTATTTATGCTCCACACGAGTCTCCTCCCGCTCCATCCACCTCATCACAGCCATTCAGCATATCTTTCTATTCCCTTTTCTCTCATGTACTCATCTGGTTTCCTTTTGAAAGCATCCAAGCCATCTGCCTCGGCCACGTCCTGTGGTAGCGAGCAACATTCCCTCTAAGCTGTGCGGCCGCGCAGCGACCTGCCGGGAAACTTATCAGGAACAGCTTAGAACACTGGGCACCTGGCCCGATTGCTACTGGGTCATTGTAGCTCATTGCAAGTCATCAAAGTCTTTGCACAAGGGCCTTGGGGACGTTTTACTACATTAAAGGCGCTGTGTTGCTGTAGTTGTTGTTGAAAAGGGGAAAAGCGCAAGGACAATCCAAAAGCGTGATGTCCCACCCTTTGTGTTAAAAAAAATCCAACAGAACGTCCCTCCATCTTCCTTGGGTCGTTACCTTCGGCGTTGACATGGTTTCAAGACACTGTTTCAGCCATATGCAATTATTTTAGTGGAGATCGCCTCACGCACAATACGGGTAAATATACTTCGCACGTGTCTATTTACTGAACAAACATCTGCCAACATTCTGTAACCAAGGACGTAAAGCACTCAACAATCAAAAAAACACTCGCACACTCTGCTTTTCCTTTCTCTCTCCCACATGGCAGCTGTCTCTCACTCTGCCAGCGCATTTCACACTTCATCTGGAGCCATTGTTTGTCTCTTTACCTGTCCTATTACCATCTCGTCTCGCCTTGAATATCTCTTAATGTCTCCTCACCTCCCAGACCTTCCCTTTTTGTTTCATCATCCCCTCCCCCATTTCCCACCCCCCAAACTTTCTTCTTAATCTGTTTCATTCCTGCTTTTTTCTCAGTCCTGACGAAGGGTTTCGACCCGAAACGTTGACTGTTTCTCTCTCCGTGGATGCTGCCCTGGCCTGCTGAGTGTTTCCAGTGTTTTCTGTTGTTATTTCTGCTTTTTGACTTACCATTTTACCGACCAGTGCGCAGAAAGGTTAAAGTTCGCATGCACACACCGTGCGAACAGGAGCACTGTGATCACATGACCAACGGCGGCTTATCGTGGATGACTGCATCGACATCACGGCCCTGACGGGAGGGGTGATGACACTGTCCCCGTAAATGAAGCCTCCCCGCCTGGCTACACCTTCCACCATTTGCCCCGCTCAGACCGCCGTGGTGGCGGTGTGGCTCTCATCACCAAATCACACCTTGGTCTGTCCCCCTACTCCTCCAGCACTTTCTCCTCCTTTGAGCATCTCACCTTATTCCACCCCTCTCACCTCTCATTTAAAATTCTCGTTCTCTATCGCCCACCAAAGTACCATAAAAATGTTATTACCGAGATACCCTCACTACTTTACTCCCTCAGCCTCTGCACCGAACGACTTCTCATCCTCGGTGATTTCAACCTCCATCTCAATTCATCTTGCTCTCTCTCCCCTGAGTTCACCAGCCTCCTATCCTCCCTTAATCTCTCCCTCCATGTAAACTCCCCAACCCATATTCACGGCCACCCCCTCGACCTTACCATCTCTCGTGGCCTCGCTACTCCCATCGAGTCAATCGCAAATAAGGCCATTTCTGACCACTTCCTCGTATCGCTCTCCACCCACATCCCCCTCCACCCCCCAAACACTACTTCCTTCTGTATCCGCCCCTGAAAAAAACACTCCCAACTCTCTTACGAAATCACATCTGTCCAGCCTTTGGCCCCCGATTCACCATGACATTTCTGCAGCTACCGATCTGCTCAACCACACCCTCGCCACCACCTTCGATGCCCTAGTCCCTATTAAATCAATTACTCTCTCTCACCCTGGCCGTTCCCCCTGGTACTGCCCTCATCTTTGATCCCTTAAGTCCAAGGGACGCAGATTTGAACGGATATGGCGGACAGGTTGGGTGATTGGGCAGATGAATGGCAGATGCAGTATAATGTGGATAAATGCGAGGTTATCCACTTCGGTGGCAAAAACAGGAAGACAGATTATCTGAACAGCAATAGATTGGGAAAAGGGGAAGTGCAACGAGACCTGGGTGTCCTTGTGCACCAGTCGTTGAAGGTAAGCATGCAGGTGCAGCAGGCGGTTAAGAAGGCAAATGGTATGTTGGCCTTCGTAGCGAGAGGGTTCGAGTACAGGAGCAAGGATGTCTTGCTGCAGTTGTACAGGGCCTTGGTGAGACCGCACCTTGAGTATTGTGTGCAGTTTTGGTCGCCTTATCTGAGGAAGGATGTTCTTGCCATGGAGGGAGTGCAGCAAAGATTCACCAGACTGATACCTGGGATGGCAGGAATGACGTATGAGGAGAGATTGGATCGATTAGGATTATATTCGCGAGAGTTTAGAAGAATGAGAGGGGATCTCATTGAAACGTATAAAATTCTAACAGGACTAGACAGACTAGATGCAGGAAGGATGTTCCCGATGGCCGGGGAGTCCAGAACCAGGGGTCACAGTCTAAGGATAAGGGGTAAGCCATTTAGGACAGGGATGAGGAGGAATTTCTTCACCCAGAGAGTGGTGAACCTGTGGAATTCTCCACCACAAAAGGCAGTTGAGGCCAATTCATTACATATATTCAAGAAGGAGTTAGATATATTTCTTAAGGCTAAAGGGATCAAGGGATATGGGGAGAAGGCAGGGGCAGGGTACTGAATTTGGATGATCAGCCATGATCTTATTAAATGGCGGAGCAGGCTCGAGGGGCCGAATGGCCTACTCCTGCTCCTATCTTCTATGTTTCTAACTGGTTTAGCCATTCACCGCCAGATCTGGCTGGACCACATAAAGCATTATCAATTCCTGCTCTCGTCTTCCAAAATTGCTCACTATTCCAGAATCATTCTGGAATGCAAAGATAAACCCTGGGTTCTATTCCCCACTGTTAACCGTGTTCTTAAACCCCTCCCCCGTCTCCTCCACCCTCACCTTCAACAACAAGTTTGAGGAGTTCATGGACTTCTTTGTCTCTAAGATTGAGACCATCCGATCAGCTGCCTCTGCCACTTCCCTTCCTTCCCCTAGCCCAACAGGCCAAACTTGCTCTAAGGTTCACCCCTGCGCTAGCCCATCTTTCTCCAGTTTCTCTCCGATCTCCCCTTATGATCTCTCTGCGCTCATCCTGTCCATGAGACCCACTTCCTGCTCCCTCTACCCTATTCCCACTAAACTGCTGACCGCCCAACTTCCTTTTCAGACTCCCATGTTAGCTGACATTGTTAACGGTTCTCTCCTCAGGTACTGTCCCTCTTCCTCAAATCTGCCGTCATCGCCCCTCTCCTCAAAAAAAACAACCCTTGACCCCTCTGTCCTTGCAACCAGCTGCCCCGTCTCCAACCTCCCTTTCCTCTCCAAAGTCCTTGAACGTGTTGTCACCTCCCAAATCCGTGCCCATCTTTCCCGCAACTACATGTTTGAATCCCTCCAATCCGGTTTCCGCCCCTGCCACAGTACCGAAACGGCTCTCATCAAAGTCACAAATGACATCCTTTGTGACTGTGACAAAGGTAAACTATCCTCGTCCTTCTTGACTTACCAGCGAACCACGCCGACTGTAATGCTCTGGGCCGGCATAGAATTCCGTTGATGTGCCTCCTCAAACTGCCGGCGCGCAGTGCTTGCGTATCCCAGGGGCGCAGGTAGTTCACAGCGTCCCCTGGAATCACGTGGGCCATGGGGAGCCAATCGGAGCAGAGAATCGCCATTCATAGATTTGACAGGAAGACCTGTCAAATCTATGCATAGAGATCGGCCCCAAAACATAAGTAAAACTTCAAATACATTTTTTTTTTTAAATCGTATTTTTAAAATGACTATAAATTACATACAGTAAATTAACTATTTTAAACAAAAATTTAAATTTTTGAAAAAAATTATAGTTTTTAACGGGGCTAAAAATAAACTTACCTTTCTTTAAAGTATTTTAAAATGATAAATAAGTGTTAAAAAAAAATTTCTTTTACTGATATCACCTCTTACCTTGTTAACAGCAGGCCTTGCGCCTGCTTTCCCAGGCGCAGCTACTGCCGACTCACCCGGACTGCATCAACCTCGGAAAAAGCGGAAGTTCCAGGCGTACGCGCTGCCTCTCCGGCGCAGGCGTTTGACCTGCGAACCTCTTTCTGTAAGGGAACGGAAGTTCTGGTTTCCAGCGCATGCGCAGTGCATGTGTGAAACCGGCACTTCCGTTGGCCCTACGCGCGAGTACACAGCGCGTACTCACCAGTAGGGAACGGAATTTTGGGGGTTAGTCGGCCATTCGGCCCTTCGAGCCTGCTCCGCCATTCAATATGATCCTGGCTGATCCTCTATCTCAATACCATATTCTCGCTCTCTCCCCATACCCCTTGATGCCTTTTGTGTCTAGAAATCTATCTATCTCCTTCTTAAATATAGTCAGTGACTTGGCCTCCACAGCCTTCTGTGGTAGAGAATTCCACAGGTTCTCCTCATCTCAGTCCTAAATGTCCTACCCCGTATCCTGAGACTGTGACCCCTCGTTCTAGACCCCCCAGCCAGGGGAAACATCCTCCCTGCATCCAGTCTGTCGAGCCCTGTCAGAATTTTATACATTTCAATGAGGTCCCCTCTCATTCTTCTAAACTCTAGTGAATACAGGCCTAGTCGACCCAATCGCTCCTCATACGACAGTCCTGCCATCCCAGGAATATGTCTGGTTAACCTTCGCTGCACTCCCTCTATGGCAAGTATATCCTTTCTTAGGTAAGGAGACCAAAACTGTACACAGTACTCCAGGTGTGGTCTCACCAAGGCCCTGTACAACTGTAGCAAGACATCCTTGCTCCTGTACTTAAAATCTTGGTGTCATGTTTGACCCTGAAATGAGCTTCCGACCACATATTCGCGGCATAACTAAGACCGCCTACTTCCAGCTCTGTAACATCGCCCATCTCCGCCCTTGCCTCAGCTCATTCGCTGCCGAAACACTCATCCATGTCTTTCTTACCCTGACTTGACTATTCCAACGCACTCCTGGCTGGCCTCCCACATTCTACTCTATGTAAACTTGAGCTCATCCAAAACTCGGCTGCCCCGTGTCCTAACTCGCACCCAGTCCGGTTCACCCATCACCCCCTGTGCTCACTGCCCTGTATCCTAACTCACACCCAGTCCCGTTCACCCATCACCCCCTGTGCTCACTGCCCCGTGTCCTAACTCACACCCAGTCCCGTTCACCCATCACCCCCTGTGCTCACTGCCCCGTGTCCTAACTCACACCCAGTCCCGTTCACCCATCACCCCCTGTGCTCACTGCCCCGTGTCCTAACTCACACCCAGTCCCGTTCACCCATCACCCCCTGTGCTCACTGCCCCGTGTCCTAACTCACACCCAGTCCCGTTCACCCATCACCCCCTGTGCTCACTGCCCCGTGTCCTAACTCACACCCAGTCCCGTTCACCCATCACCCCCTGTGCTCACTGCCCCGTGTCCTAACTCACACCCAGTCCCGTTCACCCATCACCCCCTGTGCTCACTGCCCCGTGTCCTAACTCGCACCCAGTCCCGTTCACCCATCACCCCCTGTGCTCACTGCCCCGTGTCCTAACTCGCACCCAGTCCCGTTCACCCATCACCCCCTGTGCTCACTGCCCCGTGTCCTAACTCACACCCAGTCCCGTTCACCCATCACCCGCTGTGCTCAATGCCCCGTGTCCTAACTCGCACCCAGTCCCGTTCACCCATCACCCCGTGCTCACTGCCCCGTGTCCTAACTCACACCCAGTCCCGTTCACCCATCACCCCCTGTGCTCACTGCCCCGTGTCCTAACTCACACCCAGTCCCGTTCACCCATCACCCCCTGTGCTCACTGCCCCGTGTCCTAACTCACACCCAGTCCCGTTCACCCATCACCCCCTGTGCTCACTGCCCCGTGTCCTAACTCGCACCGAGTCCCGTTCACCCATCACCCCCTGTGCTCACTGCCCTGTGTCCTAACTCACACCCAGTCCCGTTCACCCATCACCCGCTGTGCTCACTGCCCCGTGTCCTAACTCACACCCAGTCCCGTTCACCCATCACCCCCTGTGCTCACTGCCCCGTGTCCTAACTCACACTTAGTCCCGTTCACCCATCACCCCCTGTGCTCACTGCCCCGTGTCCTAACTCGCACCAAGTCCCGTTCACCCATCACACCTGTGCTCACTGCCCCGTGTCCTAACTCACACCCAGTCCCATTCACCCATCACCCCGTGCTCACTGCCCCGTGTCCTAACTCACACCGAGTCCCGTTCACCCATCACCCCCTGTGCTCACTGCCCCGTGTCCTAACTCACACCCAGTCCCGTTCACCCATCACCCCCTGTGCTCACTGCCCCGTGTCCTAACTCGCACCCAGTCCCGTTCACCCATCACCCCCTGTGCTCACTGCCCCGTGTCCTAACTCACACCCAGTCCCGTTCACCCATCACCCCCTGTGCTCACTGCCCCGTGTCCTAACTCACACCCAGTCCCGTTCACCCATCACCCCCTGTGCTCACTGCCCCGTGTCCTAACTCGCACCCAGTCCCGTTCACCCATCACCCCCTGTGCTCACTGCCCCGTGTCCTAACTCGCACCCAGTCCCGTTCACCCATCACCCCCTGTGCTCACTGCCCCGTGTCCTAACTCACACCCAGTCCCGTTCACCCATCACCCGCTGTGCTCACTGCCCCGTGTCCTAACTCGCACCCAGTCCCGTTCACCCATCACCCCGTGCTCACTGCCCCGTGTCCTAACTCACACCCAGTCCCGTTCACCCATCACCCCCTGTGCTCACTGCCCCGTGTCCTAACTCACACCCAGTCCCGTTCACCCATCACACCCTGTGCTCACTGCCCCGTGTCCTAACTCACACCCAGTCCCGTTCACCCATCACCCCCTGTGCTCACTGCCCCGTGTCCTAACTCGCACCGAGTCCCGTTCACCCATCACCCCCTGTGCTCACTGCCCTGTGTCCTAACTCACACCCAGTCCCGTTCACCCATCACCCGCTGTGCTCACTGCCCCGTGTCCTAACTCACACCCAGTCCCGTTCACCCATCACCCCCTGTGCTCACTGCCCCGTGTCCTAACTCACACTTAGTCCCGTTCACCCATCACCCCCTGTGCTCACTGCCCCGTGTCCTAACTCGCACCAAGTCCCGTTCACCCATCACCCCCTGTGCTCACTGCCCCGTGTCCTAACTCGCACCCAGTCCCGTTCACCCATCACCCCCTGTGCTCACTGCCCCGTGTCCTAACTCACACCCAGTCCCGTTCACCCATCACCCCCTGTGCTCACTGCCCCGTGTCCTAACTCGCACCCAGTCCCGTTCACCCATCACCCCCTGTGCTCACTGCCCCGTGTCCTAACTCACACCCAGTCCCGTTCACCCATCGCCCCCTGTGCTCACTGCCCCGTGTCCTAACTCACACCCAGTCCCGTTCACCCATCGCCCCCTGTGCTCACTGCCCCGTGTCCTAACTCACACCGAGTCCCGTTCACCCATCACCCCCTGTGCTCACTGCCCCGTGTCCTAACTCACACCCAGTCCCGTTCACCCATCACCCCTGTGCTCACTGCCCCGTGTCCTAACTCACACCCAGTCCCGTTCACCCATCACCCCGTGCTCACTGCCCCGTGTCCTAACTCACACCCAGTCCCGTTCACCCATCACCCCCTGTGCTCACTGCCCCGTGTCCTAACTCACACCCAGTCCCGTTCACCCATCACCCCCTGTGCTCACTGCCCCGTGTCCTAACTCACACCCAGTCCCGTTCACCCATCACCCCCTGTGCTCACTGCCCCGTGTCCTAACTCACACCCAGTCCCGTTCACCCATCACCCCGTGCTCACTGCCCAGTGTCCTAACTCGCACCCATTCCCGTTCAACCATCACCCCCTGTGCTCACTGCCCCGTGTCCTAACTCGCACCCAGTCCCGTTCACCCATCACCCCCTGTGCGCACTGCCCCGTGTCCTAACTCACACCCAGTCCCGTTCACCCATCACCCCCTGTGCTCACTGCCCCGTGTCCTAACACACACCCAGTCCCGTTCACCCATCGCCCCCTGTGCTCACTGCCCCGTGTCCTAACTCACACCCAGTCCCGTTCACCCATCACCCCGTGCTCACTGCCCCGTGTCCTAACTCACACCCAGTCCCGTTCACCCATCACCCCCTGTGCTCACTGCCCAGTGTCCTAACTCGCACCCATTCCCGTTCACCCATCACCCCCTGTGCTCACTGCCCCGTGTCCTAACTCGCACCCAGTCCCGTTCACCCATCACCCCCTGTGCTCACTGCCCCGTGTCCTAACTCGCACCGAGTCCCGTTCACCCATCACCCCCTGTGCTCACTGCCCCGTGTCCTAACTCGCACCGAGTCCCGTTCACCCATCACCCCCTGTGCTCGCTGACCTACATTGGCTCCCGGTTAAGCAATGTCTTGATTTCAAAATTCTCATCCTTGTTTTCAAATCCCTGCATGGCCTCGCCTGTCTATCTCTGTAATCTCCTCTAGCCCCACAACCTTCCCCACCCCCGAGATCTCTGCGCTCCTCTAATTCTGCCCTCTTGAGCATCCCTGATTATAATCGCTCCACCATTGGTGGTCATGCCTTCTGTTGCCTGGGCCCTAAGCTCTGGAATTCCCTCCCTAAACCTCTCCATCTCTCTACCTCCTTTAAGGTGTTCCTTAAAACATACCTCTTTGACCAAGCTTTTGGTCACCTGCCCTAATCTCTCCTTATGCGGCTCGGTGTCAAACTTTTTGTCTTAAAATACTCCTTGGGGCGTTTTACTATGTTAAAGGCGCTATATAAATACAAGGTGTTGTTGTTGTCCATTACTCATTTACTCGTCAGAAATGCAATTCACAGAATCATAGAACCCTACAACACAGGAGATCGCTATCGTGTTTGTGCAATTAGCCACGTCCGAGTCATAGTCATAGAGTTATACAGCACAGAAAGAGGCCCTTCGGCCCATCGTGTCTGCGCCAGCCATCAAGCCCTGTCTATTCTAATCCCATTTTCCAGCACTTGGTCCCTAGCCTTGTATACTATGGCGTTTCAAGTGCTCATCTAAATGCTTCTTGAATGTTGTGAGGGTTCCTGCCTCTACCACCCTGTCAATCAGTGAGTTCCAGATTCCAACCACCCTCTGGGTGAAAAAGTTTTCCCTCAAATCCCCTCTAAACCTCCTGCCCCTAACCTTGAAACTATGCCCCCTGGTTATTGACCCCTCTACTAAGGGGAAAAGTTCCTTTCTATCTACCCTATATATGCCCCTCATAATTTTGTACACCTCAATCAGGTCCCCCCTCAGCCTTCTCTGCTCCAAGGAAAACAACCCCAGCCTGTCCAGTCTCTCTTCATAGCTGAAGCGCTCCAGCCCAGGTAGCATCCCGGTGAATCTCCTCTGCACCCTCTCCAACGCAATCACATCCTTCCTATAGTGTGGCGACCAGAACTGCACACAGTCTGCATTCCCAATTATATACAACTCCAGTCCCACGGCAACGTGGTTGACTCTTAAGGTAGAGAGAAAATGGGAAATTATAGACCGGTAAGCCTGACATCGGTAGTGGGGAAAATGCTAGAGTCCATTATAAAAGATGTAATGACAGAGCACTTGGAAAACAGTGACGGGATCGGACAAAGTCAACATGGATTTACAAAAGGTAAATCGTGCTTGACTAATCTACTGGAATTTTTTGAGGATGTAACTGGTAAAATAGATAAGGGAGAACCAGTGGATGTGGTGTATTTGGATTTTCAGAAGGCTTTCGATAAGGTCCCGCATAAGAGATTAGCATGTAAAATTAAGGCACATGGGATTGGGGGCAAGGTATTGACTTGGATAGAGAACTGGTTGGCAGACAGAAAGCAAAGAGTTGGAATACACAGGTCTTTTTCCAAGTGGCAGGCAGTGACTAGTGGGGTACTGCAGGGATCGGTGCTAGGACCCCAGCTATTCACAATATATATTAATGATCTAGACAAGGGAACTAGATGCAATATCTCCAAATTTGCAGACGACACAAAGCTGGGTGGGCGTGTGTGCTGTGAGGAGGATGCCGAGAAACTCCAGGATGATTTGGACAGGTTGAGTGATTGGGCAAAAGCATGGCAGATGCAATATAACGTGGATAAATGTGAGGTTATCCACTTTGGTGGCAAAAACAGGAAGGCAGATTATTATCTGAATGGCAAAACATTGGGCGAAGGGGAAGTGCAACGAGACCTGGGTGTCCTTGTGCACCAGTCGCTGAAGGTAAGTATGCAGGTGCAGCAGGCGGTTAAGAGGCAAATGGTATGTTGGCCTTCGTAGCAAGAGGGTTTGAGTACAGGAGTAAGGATGTCTTGCTACAGTTGTACAGGGCCTTGGTGAGACCACACCTTGAGTATTGTGTGCAGTTTTGGTCGCCTTATCTGAGGAAGGACGTTCTTGCCATGGAAGGAGTTCAGCGAAGATTCACTAGGTTGATACCTGGGATGGCAGGAATGACGTATGAGGAGAGATTGGGTCGATTGGGCTTATACTCGCTGGAGTTTGGAAGAATGAGAGGGGATCTCATTGTAACTTATAAAATTCTAACAGGACTAGACAGACTAGATGCAGGAAGGATGTTCCCGATGGCGGGGGAGTCCAGAACCAGGGGTCACAGTCTAAGGATAAGGGGTAAGCCATTTAGGACTGAGATGAGGAGGAATTTCTTCACCCAGAGAGTGGTGAACCTGTGGAATTCTCTACCACAGAAGGCAGTTGAGGCCAATTCATTAAATTTATTCAAGAAGGAGTTGGATATATTTCTTAAGGCTAAAGGGATCAAGGGATATGGGGAGAAGGCAGGGACAGGGTACTGAGTTTGGATGATCAGCCATGATCTCATTAAATGGTGGACCAGGCTCGAGGGGCCGAATGGCCTACTCCTGCTCCTATCTCCTATGTTTCTATGTTAACTGCCCTCTGAAGTGGCCGAGCGAGGACGCTCAATTGTGTTAAAAACCGCTCCTAGCGGTTCAAGAAAAAAAGCCCACCCCACCACCTTCTCAGGGCAACTGGGGATGGGCAGTAAATGCCGGCCTTGCGACCTTAGGCTAGCGGCGGGTGTACCGGACAGCACCGCTGCAGACTTGCTTCGAAAATTCCACCCAACTCCAGGCGACGGACTAACGACTAACCTGTTTTTGAAGGGCAGGAGGGTGGAACCCAGAGACGAGGGGTTCAACACGTCGTCTTCGGGGCCGTGAGTGGGAGGCAGGCGCAGCGAGGGTGGAGAGCCAGTGACAGGCCAACGATGAAGCGCTGAGTGGAAGAAAAAGATTGGTCAATGAATCAGAACAAACAACACTTCAAAAAAAAAAACCACCCAGGGACTGACGCGCTGTGTTCTCGGTTGAAGAAAAGTGTCCCACCACCACCTGCTCAGGGCAAACTAGGCGTGGGCAATAAATACCGGCCCACATCCTGCAAACAAAGAGGAAAAAAATCATCTAACTCCCCGCTCTCGATTCCTTTCTATAAGGAGATACTAAAAAGAAATAAAGAACTTGCATTTCTCCAGTGTCTCTCACTACCTCAGGACGTCCCAAAGCGCTTTACAGCCAATGAAGTACTTTTTGAAGTGGAGTCACTGTTGTAATGTAGGAAACACAGCAGCCAATTTGCGCACAGAAAGCTCCCACAAACAGCAATGTGATAATGACCAGATAATCTGTGTTTTAGTGATGTTGATTGAGGGATAAATATTGGCCCCAGGACACCAGGGAGAACTCCCCTGCTCGTCTTCGAAATAGTGCCGTGGGATATTTTACATTCACCTGAGAGGGCAGACGGGGCCTCGGTTTAACATCTCATCCAAAAGACGGCACCTCCGACAGTGCAGCACTCCCTCAGTACTGCCCCTCCCGACAGTGCGGTGCTCCCTCAGTACTGTCCCTCCGACAGTGCAGCGCTCCCTCAGTACTGCCCCTCCGACAGTGCGGCACTCCCTCAGTACTGCCCCTCCGACAGTGCGGCACTCCCTCAGTACTGCCCCTCCCGACAGTGCGGCGCTCCCTCAGTACTGCCCCTCCGACAGTGCGGCGCTCCCTCAGTACTGCCCCTCCGACAGTGCGGCGCTCCCTCAGTACTGACCCTCCGACAGTGCAGCGCTCCCTCAGTACTGACCCTCCGACAGTGCGGCGCTCCCTCAGTACTGCCCCTCTGACAGTGCAGCGCTCCCTCAGTACTGCCCCTCCGACAGTGCAGCGCTCCCTCAGTACTGCCCCTCCGACAGTGCAGCACTCCCTCAGTACTGCCCCTCCGACAGTGCGGCGCTCCCTCAGTACTGCCCCTCCGACAGTGCAGCTCTCCCTCAGTACTGCCCCTCTGACAATGCAGCGCTCCCTCAGTACTGCCCCCCCGACAGTGCAGCACTCCCTCAGTACTGCCCCTCCGACAGTGCAGCACTCCCTCAGTACTGCCCCCCCCGACAGTGCAGCGCTCCCTCAGTACTGCCCCTCCGACAGTGCAGCGCTCCCTCAGTACTGCCCCTCCGACAGTGCGGCGCTCCCTCAGTACCGCCCCTCCGACAGTGCGGCACTCCCTCAGTACTGCCCCTCCGACAGTGCAGCGCTCCCTCAGTACTGCCCCTCCGACAGTACGGCACTCCCTCAGTACTGCCCCTCCGACAGTGCAGCGCTCCCTCAGTACTGTCCCTCCGACAGTGCAGCGCTCCCTCAGTACTGCCCCTCCGACAGTGCAGCGCTCCCTCAGTACTGCCCCTCCGACAGTGCTGCACTCCCTCAGTACTGCCCCTCCGACAGTGCAGCACTCCCTCAGTACTGCCCCTCCGACAGTGCGGTGCTCCCTCAGTACTGCCCCTCCGACAGTGCGGTGCTCCCTCAGTACTGCCCCTCCGACAGTGCAGCACTCCCTCAGTACTGCCCCTCCGACAGTGCAGTGCTCCCTCAGTACTGCCCCTCCGACAGTGCGGTGCTCCCTCAGTACTGTCCCTCCGACAGTGCAGCGCTCCCTCAGTACTGCCCCTCCGACAGTGCAGCGCTCCCTCAGTACTGTCCCTCCGACAGTGCAGCGCTCCCTCAGTACTGCCCCTCCGACAGTGCAGCGCTCCCTCAGTACTGCCCCTCCGACAGTGCTGCACTCCCTCAGTACTGCCCCTCCGACAGTGCAGCACTCCCTCAGTACTGCCCCTCCGACAGTGCGGTGCTCCCTCAGTACTGCCCCTCCGACAGTGCGGTGCTCCCTCAGTACTGCCCCTCCGACAGTGCAGCACTCCCTCAGTACTGCCCCTCCGACAGTGCGGTGCTCCCTCAGTACTGCCCCTCCGACAGTGCAGCACTCCCTCAGTACTGCCCCTCCGACAGTGCGGTGCTCCCTCAGTACTGCCCCTCCGACAGTGCAGCGCTCCCTCAGTACTGCCCCTCCGACAGTGCGGTGCTCCCTCAGTACTGCCCCTCCGACAGTGCGGTGCTCCCTCAGTACTGCCCCTCCGACAGTGCAGCACTCCCTCAGTACTGCCCCTCCGACAGTGCAGCGCTCCCTCAGTACTGCCCCTCCGACAGTGCAGTGCTCCCTCAGTACTGCCCCTCCGACAGTGCGGTGCTCCCTCAGTACTGCCCCTACGACATTGCGGCGCTCCCTCAGTACTGCCCCTCCGACAGTGCAGCGCTCCCTCGGCACTGCACTGGGAGTGTCAGCCTAGATTATGGTGCTCAAGTCTCTGGAGTGGGGACTTGAACCCACAACCTTCTGACTCAAGGGGCGGAGGTCAACGTTCCTTTTAAGCTGCGCGGCGCTCCAGGGGGATCCCACGCAGCCGGTGAACCGGCTTTTAAATTGGAAACAAAGGCGCAGGCGCAGAATTTTGAACGGGACGCGTGGCCCGGAAAAAAAATTACAGGGAACATTGGCGGAGTGTTCAACCCACTGACCCACGGCTGAAAGAACTCACACTGCATGCCAACTGCCAACGCGAGTTGTCAAACACACGTTTTTTTGGCCCTTCAATGATAGAACCAGTTGGAGAGCTCCGATGACAAGACCAAATGGCGCCCCAATCAGCCTTCGTCCTGCCGGCGGTTCTCATTCCAGCACAGCACCCCCACCTGGTGGCGAGGGTCACGTACTACCACACGCACACAGGCTGTAATCACACAAGTGAGAGAAAGATGAACAGGCATCTGTCACACTTCAAAGCGTTGAGGGGGGCATTAAGAGGGAGCCAGTCGTTTCCACGGCCTTGACAACCAGGCCACTCCGCAAAAGCGAGAGCCAGGATTTATAAGCAACTGTCAGCGTAAAGGATCCCCGAGCACTTTGTCACTAATTGCCCTCAGGATGTGTCGAATTAAATCGCCTCCTCTCCCCAACCCCACCCCCACAGGGAGTAACTGAACAGCGGCCTTAAAGGGACAGGCCAAGATAAATAACGCTCCGCCTGAGCGGCTGAAGATCGCAACTGTGCTCCACACAAGCTCATGGTCGATCAGCCAGTACTGGGAGCGGGGGTCGGTGGGCCACTTTCCTTAAAAAGGGTACCAGGTGTCAGCCTCCTGAGTCAGATTTTGTGGGTTCAAGTCCCACTCCAGAGAGAGACTTGACAACAAAGTCCAGGCCGACACTCCCAGTGCAGTACTGAGGGAGCGCCGCACTGTCAGAGGGGCAGTACTGAGGGAGCGCCGCACTGTCGGAGGGGCAGTACTGAGGGAGCGCTGCACTGTTGGAGGGGCAGTACTGAGGGAGTGCCGCACTGTTGGAGGGGCAGTTCTGAGGGAGTGCCGCACTGTCGGAGGGGCAGTACTGAGGGAGCGCCGCACTGTCGGAGGGGCAGTACTGAGGGAGCGCCGCACTGTTGGAGGGGCAGTACTGAGGGAGCGCCGCACTGTCGGAGGGGCAGTACTGAGGGAGTGCCGCACTGTTGGAGGGGCAGTACTGACGGAGTGCCGCACTGTCGGAGGGGCAGTACTGAGGGAGCGCCGCACTGTCGGAGGGGCAGTACTGAGGGAGCGCCGCACTGTCGGAGGGGCAGTACTGAGGGAGCGCCGCACTGTCGGAGGGTCAGTACTGAGGGAGTGCTGCACTGTTGGAGGGGCAGTACTGAGGGAGTGCTGCACTGTTGGAGGGGCAGTACTGAGGGAGCGCTGCACTGTTGGAGGGGCAGTACTGAGGGAGTGCTGCACTGTTGGAGGGGCAGTACTGAGGGAGTGCTGCACTGTTGGAGGGGCAGTACTGAGGGAGTGCCGCACTGTTGGAGGGGCAGTACTGAGGGAGCGCCGCACTGTTGGAGGGGCAGTACTGAGGGAGTGCCGCACTGTTGGAGGGGCCGTCTTTCTGATGCGACGTTAAACCGAGGCCCCGTCTGCTCTCTCAGGTGGACGTAAAAGATTCCAAGGCCAGTATTTGAAAGAAGAGCAGGGGAGTTCTCCTCGGTGATCCCTCTGTCGACTGTTTTAAGCATAGAACCATAGGGGTTTACAGGACCTCTCTCTCCTCCTTTAAGACGCTCCTTAAAACCGACCTCTTTGACCAAGCTTTTGGTCACCTGCACTAATATCTCCTTATGTGGCTCGGTGTCAAATTTTTTGTCTTAAAATACTCCTGTGCAGCGCCTTGGGACTCATTGAAACTTATAAAATTCTGACAGGACTGGACAGACTAGATGCAGGAAGGATGTTCCCGATGGTCGGGGAGTCCAGAACCAGGGGTCACAGTCTAAGGATAAGGGGTAAGCCATTTAGGAGAGAGATGAGGAGGAATTTCTTCACCCAGAGAGCGGTGAACCTGTGGAATTCTCTACCACAGAAGGCAGTTGAGGCCAATTCATTAAATATATTCAAGAAGGAGTTAGATATATTTCTTAAGGCTAAAGGGATCAAGGGATATGGGGAGAAGGCAGGGACAGGGTACTGAATTTGGATGATCAGCTGTGATTGCATTGAATGGTGGAGCAGGCTCGAGGGGCCGAATGGCCTACTCCTGCTCCTATCTTCTATGTTTTACTACGTTAAAGGCGCTATATAAATACAAGTTGTTGTTGTTAAAGGCGCTGTAGAGATTCAAGGTGTTGTAAACTCTGCTCCTT
This sequence comes from Somniosus microcephalus, assembly GCF_052327205.1. NCBI lineage: Eukaryota > Metazoa > Chordata > Chondrichthyes > Squaliformes > Somniosidae > Somniosus > Somniosus microcephalus. Next base: position 266,050,226 of record NC_140994.1, on the reverse strand, counting down.
ACGATCAGTCTGGGTCGCTCTCAGTGATCACAAATGTTAGTCGCAACACCTTCCCCAGTACTAACAGCTGTTATTATGCAAGAAAGCATTGAATCTGCCCGTCAAACCTGTGTGACACTCAAGTCACGCGATGGTAGATTGCATCATACCTCTTCAAATTACCGGAGGGGGAGGGCAGGGTAGGAATTGTCAGCGGTGTCCGCTCAGCTCAACTGACAGGCAAACCAAAGACAACTGCAGCACACAATTCAAATCGCTTTATTGGCATGATAAGTTACATCTTATGTTGCCAAAGCATCAAAATACATTTATGGTTGAGCACATAAACGCAGTTCTATTCATACAGTGTATAAACAGGTATATCCCTGAGTGTATAAATATACATTCGCATTGTTTATATATATTCATTTCTTAGTTTACTGGTTGTCCCTCTGTTCATGGCAAGCTGTAACATAGTGTGCCGCCAGTGTTACACAGCTTCTCTCCTCTCCCAGTAGGAATGGGAGTTTTTGGTTGTCATTCAGATTTCTGAATTCAGGGCATATTTGTGAGAATTTTTGGTAGAAATTCTCCCTGATGTCCTGATATTTTCCACAGGCTGTGAGGAAGTGCATCTCTGTCTCAACTACTCCCTGACTGCAGTGAGAGCATATCCTGTCCTCTCTTGGCAGCCTGGTCTGCCTGTGTCTGCCTTTTTCGATCGCTAGGCTATGTTCGCTAAGTCTGTACCTTGTCAAGGTTCTTCTCAGTTTGTTATCCTTTACCATGGTCAGGTAATCAGCTATGTTGTATTGTCTGTTTAGGGCCAAGTAGCAATTGAGTTTGCTTTGGGTTTTTGTTGTTTCTGCCCAATATGTCAGATATTTTTCCTTTTGCTTAGCGACGATTGTGTTGGGTCGAATTCTTTGTGTTACCCTGTCACTGTTCTAAACACAGCGGGGTATTAGCAGCGGGACCGCGCCCCGGTGCCGGCCAATGTGCGGAGGGCCTGTGCGGGAGAGCAGCCGGCAGCAGGAGGCGCTCGCCGAGCCGCACCCTCGTGTGCCAGCTGTGGCCAAACGAGTCCCGTCCCTCGAGCTCCTGGAGCTAGGGGGGCACAAGGGACATCCAAGCGCGACGCTGCGGGTCTGCACATAGGCACGGCGTGGAAATCTCGCGTACAAGGGTACGGCAGTGCAGCCAGCTTGAAAACTCTGGAAGTTGAAGTGACCAGGAAGCTGTCGGATTGTCAAAAAAACAACACAACTGGTTCACGAATGCCCCCTTAGGGAAGGAAACCTGCCGTCCTTACCCGGCCTGGGCCTCTACGTGACTCCAGTCCCCGCACCGACATGGTTGACTCTGAAGTGGCCGAGCGAGTCACTCAGTTGGATCAAACCATCCAGGGATGGAGCACGGTGGCATAGTGGTTAGCACTGTTGCCTCACAGCGCCAGGGACCCGGGTTCAAATCCGGCCTCGGGTGACTGTCTGTGTGGAGTTTGCACATTCTCCCCGTGTTTGCGTGGGTTTTCTCCGGGTGCTCCGGTTTCCTCCCACAGTCCAAAGATGTGCGGGTTAGGTTGATTGGCCATGATAAATTGACCCTTAGTGTTAGGGGGATTAAATACGTGGGGTTACGGGGATAGGGCTTGGGTGGGATGGCTGTCGGTGTAGGGACCGGGTGCTAGAGTTTGGATGATCAGCCATGATCTCGTTGAATGGCCTACTCCTGCTCCTATCTTCTATGTTTCTATAAATGCCGGCCTTGCCAGCGATGCCCACATCCCGAGAAAGCATTCGAATTAAGGCCCCGTCCTGTCACACGGAGCCCAGCCCAGCGAAACAAAAGAAGCCAAAAACCGCAGAGCGGGGCAGTCTCTTATTAGAGAAGTGACTGCGCTGCGGCATGGTTACATCCACATCACCTTCCACCCGACCCCACTCTCACCACAGCTGAATGCCCAGTCCGTGTTTTGGTCACTCCTTCAAACCCCACCCGCCACTCCCCACCGACTTGATGCTCCGACTCTTTCACTGCCGAGTTCCACAAGAAACTTACGGCAAAATAATTAGCATGTAGAATTAAGGGGACTGTGGACACAAAGGGAAAGGGGTAAAAGGAATCTTCTCAGCCTAGAAAGATGCGGAAAGAGGCTTCTCTCATCTACTATGTACACTTAGCTGGGACTGTTCTCCTTCGAGCAGAGAAGGTTAAGGCGAGATTTATTAGAGGCGTTCAGAATTATGAAGGGTTTTGATAGAGTAAATAGGGAGAAACTGTTTCACTGGCGGGAGGGTCGGTAACCAGAGGACACAGATCGAAGGTAATTGGCAAAAGAACCAGAGGGGAGATGAGGTGAATTTTTTTTTACGCAGCGAGTTGTTGTGATCTGGAACGCGCTGCCTGAAAGGGAGGTGGGAGCAGATTCAATAATAACATTCAAAAGGGAATTGGATAAATACTTGAAAAGGAAAAATTCACAGGGCTGTGGGGAAAGAGCAGGGGGGAGTGGGACTAATTGGAGAGCTCGTTCAAAGAGCCGGCACAGGCACGATGGGCCGAATGGCCTCCCTCTGTGCTGTCAGATTCGATGAAATGTTCAAGATTAAGATTTCATGCTGACACTTGCGAATGACAACAAATTGGGAACAAGGCAAATGGTGACAAGGATTCTGAGAGACTGTATGTGGACACCGAGACACCAGCAAGCGAGGGGCAGATAGGTGGCAGATACAGTTCAATGCAATGTGAAGGAAAACATTCGACTAGATTAAACACTGGATTCATTCCTGGGTGAGGGGGCTGTCCTATGAAGAGAGATTGAGCAGATTAGGCTGATACTCTCTGGAGTTCAGAAGAATGAGAGGTGATCTCATTGAAATGTATAAACTTCTTAGCGGGCATGACAGGGTAAATGCTGAGAGGCCGTTTCCCCTGGCTGGGGAGTCTAGAACTAGAGAGCATAGCCTCAGGATAAGGGGCTAGCCATTTAGGACTGAGATGTGGAGAAATTTGTTCACCCTGAGGGTTGTGACTCTTTGTGCGTGGATACTCAGTCGATGAGTATAATCAAGACTGAGATCAACAGATTTTTGAGCACTAAAGGGAGGGAATCTTTCTTGTTATGTTCTTATTCTGGATTTAGGATAGGAGAGAGAGAATACACCTTAACTGGTAAGATTCTGAATGGAGTAGAGGGGCAGAGACACACGGAGGGTCAGCACTGAGGGAGTGCCGCACTGTCGGAGGGGCGGTACTGAGGGAGCGCCGCGCTGTCGGAGGGGCAGTACTGATGGAACGCCGCACTGTCGGAGGGGCAGTGCTGAGGGAGCGGCGCGCTGTCGGAGGGGCAGTACTGAGGGAGCGCCGCGCTGTCGGAGGGGCAGTGCTGAGGGAGTGCCGCACTGTCGGAGGGGCAGTACTGAGGGAGCGCCGCACTGTCAGAGGGTCAGTGCTGAGGGAGCGCCGCACTGTCGGAGGGGCAGTACTGAGGGAGCGCCGCACTGTCGGAGGGGCAGTACTGAGGGAGCGCCGCACTGTCGGAGGGGCAGTACTGAGGGAGCGCCGCACTGTCGGAGGGGCGGTACTGAGGGAGCGCCGCACTGTCGGAGGGTCAGTACTGAGGGAGCGCCGCACTGTCGGAGGGGCAGTACTGAGGGAGCGCCGCACTGTCAGAGGGTCAGTACTGAGGGAGCGCCGCACTGTCGGAGGGGCAGTACTGAGGGAGTGCTGCACTGTTGGGAGGGACAGTACTGAGGGAGCGCCGCACTGTCGGAGGGGCAGTGCTGAGGGAGTGCTGCACTGTTGAAGGGACAGTACTGAGGGAGCGCCGCACTGTCGGAGGGGCAGTACTGAGGAAGCTCCGCTTTTTACAGCCAAACGCGCTGTTTCACCAACACAGCACAATCCCACCGAGTCCTGTCACACTCCCAGCCTCACCTCTGCCCAGCAAAGCCTTCACCCGCCACATGGCGCCAGCACTCGGACTCCGGACTCCCGGGCAACCGGCACAGGCCAGGAACGTCACCACGCACCCCTAGACCCCGCCCCTTCCTCGGCGCCTGACGTCACCACGCACCGCGCCAGGCCAGGCTCCACCCCCTCCTCCGCCCTAGCGTCACTTCCGCCCCAATGGGTTCTGCGGACCGTATGCACGATGACGTCATGCCATCCGCGGCCCCGCCCCCTTACTTCCGGCCAGGCGCTCCCGTCAGAGTCGGACACTGAGCGGATACAAAAAGCAAAATACTGCGGAGGCTGAAAATCTGAAATAATAGCAGGAAATGCTGGAGATACTCAGCAGGTCAGGCAGCATCTGTGGGGAGAGAAACAGAGTTAACGTTTCAGGTCGATGCCCTTTCGTCAGAACTGGAAAAAGCTGCAGATGTAACAGATGTTAAGCAAGTGTTGGGGCAGGGGCAGGGGAAGGGGAAGCGGAAAGAACAAAAGGGAAGGTCTGTGATAGGATGGAAAGCAGGAGAGATTAAGAGACATTAAGAGATGGTGCAAGGCAAAAGGAGGTGGTAATAGGACAAGTTAAGAAACAAAAGATGTCTCTAGATAAAGTGTAAATGGCACTGGCACTGAACGGACCCGGCTAGGAATTACTGCTGCTGTCACAATTTATACCGGGCTGCCTTTATTCACTTATCAGAAAATGGGCATTTCCTGCCTCACTCAATCGGTAAAACACGACTCCACAAAAGGCGACATGAGGGAAAAAAATGTTTACGCAGCGAGTGGTTAGGATCTGGAATGCACTGCCTGAAAGGGTGGTGGAGGCAGATTCAATCGTGGCTTTCAAAAGGGAATTGGATAAGTAACTGAAGGAAAAACATTTACAGGGCTCCGGGGAAAGGGACTGGCTGAAGTGCTCTTGCAGAGAGCCGGCATGGGCTCGGCGGGCCGAATGACCTCCTTCATTGCTGTAACCATTCTATAACACATCTGTAATTAATAAAAAGAAAGACTGGCATTTCTACAGCGTCTTTCACGGCCTCAGGACGTCCCAAAGTACTTCACAGGCCAATGACGTAATTTTTTGAAGTGTAGCCACTGTTGTAATGTAGGAAAGGTGGCAGCCAATTTGCGCACAGCAAGCTCCCACAAACAGCAATGTGATAATGACCGGATAACCTGCTTTTAGTGATGTTGGTTGAGGGATAAATGTTGGCCTTGGACACCAGGAATAACTCCCATGCTCTTCTTCAAAATAGTGCCACGGGATCTTTTACATCCACCTGAGAGAGCAGACGGGGCCTTGGTTTAACGTCTCATCCGAAAGGCGGCACCTCCAACAGTGCAGTGCTCCCTCAGTACTGCCCCTCCAAGAGTGCTGCGCTCCCTCAGTACTGCCCCTCCAACAGTGCCGCACTCCCTCAGTACTGCCCCTCTGACAGTACAGCAGTTCCTCAGTACTGCCCCTCCGACAGTGCAGTACTCCCTCAGTACCGCCCCTCCGACAGTGCAGCGCTCCCTCAGTACTGCCCCTCTGACAGTGCAGCGCTCCCTCAGTACTGCCCGTCCGACAGTGCGGCGCTCCCTCAGTACTGCCCCTCCGACAGTGCTGTGCTCCCTCAGCACTGCCCCTCCGACAGTGCAGCGCTCCCTCAGTACTGCCCCTCCGACAGTGCAGCGCTCCCTCAGTACTGCCCGTCCGACAGTGCAGCGCTCCCTCAGTACTGCCCCTCCGACAGTGCAGCACTCCCTCAGTACTGCCCCCTCCGACAGTGCGGCGCTCCCTCAGTACTGCCCCTCCGACAGTGCAGCGCTCCCTCAGTACTGTCCCTACGACAGTGCAGCACTGCCTCAGTACCGCCCCTCCGACAGTGCGGCGCTCCCTCAGTACTGCCCCTCCGATAGTTCTGCACTCCCTCAGTACTGCTCCTCAGACAGTGCTGCGCTCCCTCAGTACTGCCCCTCTGACAGTGCAGCGCTCCCTCAGTACTGCCCCTCCGACAGTGCAGTGCTCCCTCAGTACTGCCCCCTCCGACAGTGCTGCGCTCCCTCAGTACTGCCTTCCGACAGTGCAGCGCTCCCTCAGTACTGACCTACCGACAGTGCAGCGTTCCCTCGGTACTGACCCTCCGACAGTGCAGCGCTCCCTCAGCACTGCACTGGGAGTGTCGGCCTAGCTTTATGTGCTCAAGTCTCCATAGTGGGACTGGAACCCACAACCTTCTGACTCAGAGGCGAGTGTGCTACCCACTCAAAAATAAAGGTGTAATCTCAAAAGTTTTCTTATATTTTAAAAAGCATAAGTCATAAAAAATAACGTGACAAATAAACTAAACATTAAGTTAAACACTAAACTAAAAAAAACTTTGTTCACCTAGATTCTAAGCCTCAGAAGGCGACTCTGCCTGCCTTTGCTGCCATGTAGCTTTCACTTATTGTCACTTGCCGTGTGAAACACTGACCAACATGCACAAAGTTAACAGCTCTCGTTTAAAGTTCACACATCTTTCCCTTGGCAAAGGGTGTGAAACCAACAAGGCAACTCCCTCCTTCCCTCACCACACCTACAAGTGGCTGCCCCGTCGGAGCAGGACAGGCAAACCGATGACCACACAATGGAGAGAGAGGTAGCAGAGTTTATTCAGGTTGTAACTAGCAGAATAGATAAGGAGGAACCAGTGGATGTGGTGTATTTGGATTTTCAGAAGGCATTCGATAAGGTGCCACACAAGAGGTTATTAAACAAAATTAGCGCTCATGGGATTGGGGGTAATATACTAGCATGGATTGAGGATTGGTTAACGGACAGAAAACGGAGAGTAGGAATAAACGGGTCATTTTCGGGTTGGCAGGCTGTAACTAGTGGGGTACCACAAGGATCAGTGCTTGGGCCTCAGCTATTCACAATCTATATCAATGATTTGGATGAGGGGACCAAATGTAATATATCCAAGTTTGCTGATGATACAAAGCTGGGTGGGAATGTAAGTTGTGAGGAGGATGCAAGGAGGCTTCAAGGGGATATAGACAGGCTAAGTGAGTGGGCAAGAACATGGCAAATGGAATATAATGTGGAAAAATGTGAAGTTATCCACTTTGGTAGGAAAAATAGAAAAGCAGAGTATTTTTTAAATGGTGAGAGATTGGGAAATGTTGGTGTTCAGAGGGACCTGGGTGTCCTTGTACACGAATCACTGAAAGTTAACATGCAGGTACAGCAAGCAATTAGGAAAGCAAATGGTATGTTGGCCTTTATTACAAGAGGATTTGAATATAAGAGTAAAGACGTCTTACTGCAATTATATAGGGCCCTGGTGAGACCACACCTGGAGTATTGTGGACAGTTTTGGTCTCCTTACCTAAGGAAGGATATACGTGCCATAGAGGGAGTGCAACGAAGGTTCACCAGACTGATTCCTGGGATGGGGGGATTGTCCTATGAGGAGAGATTGAGTAGACTAGGCCTATATTCTCTAGAGTTTAGAAGATTGAGAGGTGATCTCATTGAAACATACAAAATTCTTACAGGGCTTGACAGGGTAGATGCAGGGAGGATGTTTCCCCTGGCTGGGGAGTCCAGAACCAGGGGTCACAGTCTCAGAATAAGGGGTCAGCCATTTAGGACTGAGATGAGGAGGAATTTCTTCACTCAGAGGGTGGTGAATCTTTGGGATTCTCTACCCCAGAGGGCTGTGGAGGCTCAGTCGTTGAGTATATTCAAGACAGAGAGCGATAGATTTTTGGCTATTAAGGGAATCAAGGGATACGGGGATAGTGCAGGAAAGTGGAGATGAGGCAAAAGATCAGCCATGATCTTATTGAATGGAGCAGGCTCGAAGGGCCGAATGGCCGACTCCTGCTCCTACTTCTTATGTTCTTATGTAGAAATAAAAAAACAGGATTAAAATAGTACAAAAGCCTTTCAAGGAAACGCTGAACATTAACGGTTATTCTCTATTTAAGCACAAACCCAGAGCTAAACTTTCTATACATGTCACAAAAGCATCGAATTGGCTCTCAGAACGAGACGGCACACCCTCTTGCAAACTTGCAGAGAAACAGTAACTTTTAATCAACTCTCGCTTGCAAAGAAATTGCATCTTGCTAAATAAGATCCAGCTGCAATAATTCAGTGACAGCAAAAAAAATAAGACGGTGGCTGCTGCAAGTGGAGCTGCTGTAGTAATGTGTCAGTGAGTGAGTGACTGGGCAACTGGCCCCGATATAGAACCTCCTCCTCCGAGAGGAACATGCATTCTTAACCTTTACCCAAATAATTGCCAGCTTGCGGAAAAAACTCTGGAATTCCCTCCCTACATTGTGTGGAGGATCTCCAAAGGGGATATAGACAGGCTAAGTGAGTGGGCAAAAATCTGGCCATTCGGCCCTTCGAGCCTGCTCCATTCAATAAGATCATGGCTGATAATGTGGGAAAATGCGAGGTTATCCACTTTGGTAGGAAAAATAAAAAAGCAAATTATTATTTAAATGGAGAGAGATTACAAAATGCTGAGGTACAGAGGGATCGGGGGGTCCTTGTACATGAATCACAAAAAGTTAGCATGCAGGTACAGCAAGTAATTAGGAAGGCTAATGGAATGTTGGCCTTTATTGCAAAGGGAATGGAGTATAAAAGTAGGGAAGTCCTGCTACAACTGTACAGGGTATTGGTGAGACCACACCTGGAGTACTGCGTACAGTTTTTGTCTCCTTATTTAAGGAAGGATATACTTGCCTTGGAGGCAGTTCAGAGAAGGTTCACGAGGTTGATTCCGGAGATGAGGGGGTTGTCTTATGAAGAAAGGTTGAGCAGGTTGGGCCTATACTCATTGGAGTTTAGAAGAATGAGAGGGGATCTTATTGAAACATATAAGATTCTGAGGGGGATTGGCAGGGTGGATGCTGAGAGGATGTTTCCCCTCGTGGGGGAATCTAGGACTAGGGGGCATAGTTTCAGAATAAGGGGGTACCCATTTAAATCGGAAATGAGGAGGAATTTCTTCTCTCAGAGGGTCGTGAATCTTTGGAATTCTCTTCCCCAGAGAGCTGTGGAGGCGGAGTCAGTGAATATATTTAAGGTGGAGATAGACAGATTTTTGAACGATAAGGGAGTCGAGGGTTATGGGGAGCGGGCAGGGAAATGGAGTTGAGGCCAAGATCAGATCAGCCATGATCTTATTGAATGGCGGAGCAGGCTCGAGGGGCCAAATGACCTACTCCCGCTCCTACGTCTTATGTTCTTCTCATTCCCCCTTTAAGATGCTTCTTAAAAATTAACCTCTGTGGCCAAGCTGTAGGTCACCTGTCTCCTTATGTGGCTTGGTGGAAAGTTTTGCTTTTTTTGATAACGCTCCTGTGAAGCGCCCTGGGACGTTTTATTTCATTAAAGGCGCTACATAAATGCAACTTCTCCTCTGACTCCACTCACTTCCTCCAAATTAAAGGTGTTGCTATGGGAACCCGCATGGGTCCTAACTATGCCTGCCTTTTCATGGGATATGTGGAACACTCTTTGTTCCAGTCCTACTCGGGTCCCCTCCCTCACCTCTTTTTCCGGTTCATCGATGACTGTATCGGTGCCGTTTCCTGCTCTCACCCTGAACTTGATAAGTTAATTCACTTTACTTCCAATTTCCACCCTTCCCTCACCTTCACAAGGTCCATCTCCGACTCTTCCCTTCCCTTCCTTGACTTCTCTGTCTCCATTTCTGGCGATCGGCTTTCGACAAACATTCACTACAAGCCCACTGACTCCCACAGCTACCTGGACTACACTTCCTCCCGCCCCGCTTCCTGCAAGGACTCTATTCCATTCTCCCAGTTTCTCCGTCTCCGCCGCATCTGTTCTGATGATGCCACCTTCCGTACCAGTGCTTCCGACATGTCTTCCTTTTTCCTCAACTGAGGATTCCCCTCTACTGTGGTTGACACGGCCCTTGACCGTGTCCATTCCATTTCCCGCACTTCTGCTCTCACCCCTTCCCCTCTCTCCCGGAACCACGATAGGGTTCCCCTTGTCCTCACCTTTCACCCCACCAGCCTCCACATTCAACGGATCATCCTCCGCCATTTCCGCCACCTCCAGCGTGATCCCACCACCAAACACATCTTCCCCTCACCTCCCCTTTCAGCATTCCGAAGGGATCGCTCCCTCTGCGACACCCTGGTCCCCTCCGCGACACCCTGGTCCACTCCTCTACCACCCCCAACAGCCCTGCTCCTTCACCTGGCACCTTCCCGTGCAAGCGCAGGAGATGCAACACCTGCCCTTATACCTCCCCCCTTCCCACTGTCCAGGGCCCCAAACACCCCTTCCAGGTGAAACAGCGATTTACTTGTACTTCTTGCAATCTAGTATACTGTATTCGCTGCTCACGATGCGGTCTCCTCTACATTGGGGAGACCAAACGCAGATTGGGCGACCGCTTTGCGGAACACCTCCGTTCAGTCTGTAAGGGTGACCCTGAGCTTCTGGTCGCCTGTCACTTTAATTCACCGCTTCACTCCCACTCTGATCTCTCTGTCCTCAGCCTATTACATTGTTCCAATGAAGCTCAACGTAAGCTCGAGGAACAGCACCTCATCTTTCGATTGGGCACTTTACAGGCTGCCGGACTCAACATCGAGTTCAACAATTTCAGATCATTATCCCTGCCCCCATTTTTCATGCTGTATGATTTTGCCAATCCCATTTGCAACATTTTATCTTTCCTGCCTCTTACAAAAGCACAGTATGTTCCTTCAATTCCTCCCCCACCCCCCGTCTCCGCACTTGCTTAAAATCTGTTACATCTCCAGCTTTTTCCAGTTCTGATGAAGGGTCCCAGACCTGAAACGTTAACTCTGTTTCTCTCTCCACGGATGCTGCCTGGCCTGCTGAGTATTTCCAGCATTTTCTGTTGTTATTTCATAAATGCAAGTTGTTTTCATCAAAATTGTTATTTTTTAAATTTAGAATTTTTTCCATTTAACACCCTCTTCACCCCGACCAATTCGCCCTGGTCCATCGCCCACATTTGCCACTCCTGGTTACTGTAACATTTTTTGCACCAGTCGCTGAAGGTAAGCATGCAGGTGCAGCAGGTGGTTAAGAAGGCAAATGGTATGTTGGCCTTTGTAGCGAGAGGGTTCGAGTACAGGAACAAGGATGTCTTGCTGCAGTTGTACAGGGCCTTGGTGAGACCACACCTTGAGTATTGTGTGCAGTTTTGGTCACCTTATCTGAGGAAGGATGTTCTTGCCATGGAGGGAGTGCAGCGAAGATTCACCAGGCTGATACCTGGGATGGCAGGAATGACGTATGAGGAGAGATTGGGTCGATTGGGCTTATACTCGCTGGAGTTTAGAAGAATGAGAGGGGATCTCATTGAAACTTATAAAATTCTAACAGGACTAGACAGGCTAGATGCAGGAAGGCTGTTCCCGATGGCGGGGGAGTCCAGAACCAGGGGTCACAGTCTAAGGATAAGGGGTAAGCCACTTAGGACTGAGATGAGGAGGAATTTCTTCACCCAGAGAGTGGTGAACCTGTGGAATTCTCTACCACAGAAGGTAGTTGAGGCCAATTCATTAAATATATTCAAGGAGGAGTTGGATATATTTCTTATGGCTAAATGGATCAAGGGATTTGGGGAGAAAGCAGGGACAGGGTACTGAATTTGGATGATCAGCCATGATCTCATTGAATGGCGGAGCAGGCTCGAGGGGCCGAATGGCCAACTCCTGCTCCTATCTTCTATGTTTCTATGTTTCTGTGCTGCTGTCTATGATGTGTGTGTGCTGAATGAGCTTTGTATTTTCTAAGATCCACAAGTGGTTAACGTTGAACCGATGCTGAAAGATCGATTCTTTAAAGGGGAAAAGAGAACAAGAGGAAAAATGCTAGAAAATAACAAGTTTATTTAATATTGAACAAGATAAATGAGAAGTACATTATTGACCAACAGCACACGTCAACACTTTCCACACTTAACACAACGTATGCACATTCTGAAATAACACCGTCTATGTTACAACTCGTTTAAAAATCTTGATCGGTACCGTTATTGATATAGAATATCTGTGTAAAATTTATTAAAATAAACCCTACAAAACCCCCCCCGTCGTACACTGTCGTCTTCGGTCGTTCACGGATCAGTCTAATTCAAGGCAGTTTCATTTTTGTAGTTTCACGGTTGATGGGAAGGAACTCTTCATTCTGAACGGGCACCGGAGGGAGTCTGAATTTTCAGATGACTAGGAGGAGGAGGAGGCCAGAAGCAGATGCTATAGCTTTAGATCCGCATTGCGCACAGACACTTTACCTAGTTCCTCAATCCCAGCCAATGCTTTTATTTGAGGCCCACACTCAAACAATCGGACATGCTGCACCGTGGAAAGCTGGGACACACATTGGCCCCGATAATTACGGGGAGGTGGGGAGGCTGCAAGGGAATCCTGGCGAGGCTGGGGATGTGGATATAACGGCAGGACCTCATTATAATTTTTTTTAAATTTCCGTCTCCTGCCCGGCAGCCGACCAGATTGACAAAAAAGACTTGCATTTCTCCAGCGTCTTTCATGACCACCCAAAGCGCTTTACAGCCAATGAAGTACTTTTTTTTTTGAAGTGTAGTCACTGTTGTAATGTAGGAAACGCGGCAGCCAATTTGCGCACAGCAAACTCCCACAAACAGCAATGTGATTGTCATGAATCTTATCATGACTCATGAAGTAACACTGGGCGGCCAGCTGGTGGCGCTGTCCAAGGAGTATAAATACTCGGGCGTGGGCCCAGCTTGCTCAGGACGTTTCTGTAACCAGGAACTAGTGATGTAACTAGAATCTCATGGTTGTGAAACAGTTGATTAAAGCCTTGTTTTATACTCAAACCAAGTGGCCAGTAGTCTTTTTACATCAGTGATAATGACCAGATCATCTGTTTTTGTTATATTGGTTGAGGGATAAATATTGGCCAGGACACCGGGGAGAACTCCTCTGCTCCTCTTCGAAATAGTGCCGCGGGATCTTCTTCATCCACCTGAGAGGGCAGACAGGGCCTCGGTTTAACATTTAATTTGAAAGATGGTGTTTCTGACAGTGCAGCACTCCTTCAGCACTGCACTGGAGTGTCAGCCTAGATTTTTGTGCTCAAGTCTCTGGAGTGGGCCTCAAACCCACAACCTTCTGACTCAGAGGCGAGGGTGCTGCCCACTGAGCCACCGCTGGCACCTACTGCTCACAGACAGGAAAACCAGAGGCAGGCATTACATTTAAATCAAGCTCCCACTAGGAGGCGTGTTAAAGGACCCCTTCGCCTTCAGGTCTTCCCTCCTCCTTCTCACACCAAAGCACTAACCTCCGACCCAGTTTAATCCCCAAAATTCGGACGGAAATCATTTTACACGGATGAGAAAATGGCTCAAGTGAATAGGATCCAAACCCAAGTTTTTAAACTTGTTCTTGGGCTGTGGGCGTCGCTGGCAAGGCCGGCATTTATTGTCCTTTCCCCTAGCTGTCCCGAGAAGGACTTTCCATTTGAAGTCTTTGCGGTGATGGTGCTCTTACTATGATGTGAATTAGGGAATTTATGGAACTGACTGAGTGATATGATGAACAAACAGCGTTACATGTGCAAATCAGGATAGCGTGCAACTTGGAGGAGAACTTAAGAGGTGAGGTTGTTCCCATGATGTTGCTGCTCTTGCGGGGGAAGGGACATGCTAGTCTTATCCAAGAGGGACACCTACATATGTGTCGCAGACACTTCCCGAACACCAGGGGGAATTATTCATTGGTTTCCTACAGTCACTCGCAAAACATTTTACCTTGGCTCCACTCCAGTTAAGGTTCATTCATCCCTATATATCAGTACTTAAACCTGTGCGGTCAATATTTGATCCGAACAGTACTGTACCTCGCTTAGCAATAGAAACTTTTCTCTTGCTTGATTTTACACTGTCACTGGGTCAGGGTTGCCAACCCTCCGGGATTGCCCTGGAGACTCCAGGAATTAATCTCCGGGACACTGACCGCGAGCAAAAAAAAAACCCGGGCGAAAAATCTTAGTTGTGTTCCACAAAACTGTACTTTTTAAAATTTTCTTTGAACACAATAAAAATATTGGAGCTGGGGGAAAAAGGGCTGTTTCACCAACTGCGATTTATTTAGGACTGAGATGAGGAGGAATTTCTTCACTCTGAGGGTGGTGAATCTTTGGAATTCTCTGCCCCAGAGGGCTGTGGAGGCTCAGTCATTGAGTATATTCAAGGCTGAGATCGATAGATTTTTTGACTCTCGGGGAATTAAGGGATATGGGGATCGGGCGGGAAAGTGGAGTTGAGGTCGAAGATCAGCCATGATCTTATTGAATGGTGGAGCAGGCTCGAGGGGTCGAATGGCCGACTCCTGCTCCTAATTCTTATATTATTTAGAGTATAGAGGGACTGGGGTGAGTTAGCACGTTGACCTCTCACCCCTAGAGTAGAAATGGAACTCAGGCTGGGATGAGAGCGCTCTCTGCTGGCTGGAAGAGTCTTATGCAAAAATAACAACAGAAAACGCTGGAAAAACTCAGCAGGCCAGGCAACATCCATGGAGAGAGAAATAGAGTCAACGTTTCAGGTCGAAGACCCTTCGTCAGGACTGAGAGAAAAGCAGGAAATGAAACCGATTAAAAGGCCAGTTTAGGGGCTGGGAAATGGGGACGAGAGAACAAACGAAATAGTCGGCCCAGGAAGACAGAAATGACCTTCAACCTGCTGAAATCAAAGTGTTAGGGTGCTGCCTCCCCTACTTGTGATCACGGCTCTGATTCTTGGTAATTTAACGACATGATTTCCACGTTTGACGTTTCATTTTGGCGGGGTGGGGCGTCTATGATTAGATGTCCCCCTGCGTCTCACACACACAGACACAAGCATCTTAAGACACTGACCTCATGGAGTGACGACACCGAATGTTATCAAAGTAAACAAAACCGCACGACACAAGTATATTTACAATATTCGCTTAAAAAGAGAAAGAAAAATAGTTCCTTTATATAATTTTGTTTGTGCAAAAAATGCTACTTATAAGGTGAATGTAATGGGCAGGAATAGATGCAAAATATTACAAACTTTAGAACTAATCCAGCTTCTACAATATACAATAATGGATGATATTACCCTGAAAATACCTTCACTCCAGATCAGAGCCAGAGTAAGATCCCACTGTGAAGAATCGAACAGTTGGAGATTCTGAAAACAAGCTGCGACCGGAACGGTTAAATGGTCCCAAATAGTTTTTTTCCACTCACGTCAATGGCAGGGAGATATAGCAGCCTTTCTAGCGCAGTGGCCCTATTCATGCTGTCACTCTCCGGTACTGCCCTAGCCTGAGCTTCACATAGCTTAACATAGGACGAGCATTCCAATTCAGCGGCAAGTTCCGACTCCCTGCAGCCCAAACTCAAGAAAGGTCCTGACGCACCGGGGGTTTGAGAAATCTCGTCCAAGACCCAAAGCGCCATGGCGCAGGACACCGACAGAGAACGTGGTAAGACAAGGCGCAAAGCCTAGTGAATGCAATCTTGTGTTTTAAAAGCCCGTAGATTGCAGGAGGAAGGAGAGACCGAGGGAGGGGGAGGAGTCCCACAGCTTGGAGGGGAGACTGAGGGAGGGGAGGAGTTCCACAGTTTGGAGGGGAGACTGAGGGAGGGGAGGGTTTCCACAGTTTGAGGGGAGACTGAGGGAGGGGAGGAGTCCCACAGCTTGGAGGGGAGACTGAGGGAGGGGGAGGAGTTCCACAGTTTGAGGGGAGACTGAGGGAGGGGAGGAGTCCCACAGTTTGGAGGGGAGACGTCCCACAGTTTGGAGGGGAGACTGAGGGAGGGGGAGGAGTCCCACAGTTTGAGGGGAGACTGAGGGAGGGGAGGAGTCCCACAGTTTGAGGGGAGACTGAGGGAGGGGAGGAGTCCCACAGTTTGAGGGGAGACTGAGGGAGGGGAGGAGTCCCACAGTTTGAGGGGAGACTGAGGGAGGGGAGGAGTCCCACAGTTTGAGGGGAGACTGAGGGAGGGGAGGAGTCCCACAGTTTGAGGGGAGACTGACGGAGGGGAGGAGTCCCACAGTTTGGAGGGGAGCCTGAGGGAGGGGAGGAGTCCCACAGTTTGAGGGGAGACTGAGGGAGGGGAGGAGTTCCACAGTTTGAGGGGAGACTGAGGAAGAGGAGGAGTTCCACAGTTTGGAGGGGAGACTGAGGGAGGGGAGGAGTCCCACAGTTTGGAGATCCAGGGATGAGTTAGCGAGAGGGAGACGGTGCGATTAGTACAGGGAGGAGAACGAGTGTGTAGGACAGGGAACTGGAAATTCTCATTCAACATTGATGCTTCCATACAAAATCCCGTTCCAGTGACAATTTCACATTCAGCAAATTAAACACTAAAACAATGGCCACCTTTCCCTCAGATATAGATGCATATTTTAGAATCGGAATCCCAGCCAGTGGATAATGAACATCTTTACAGTAGGGACTCTTTGCATCATGAAGATTTTCACATTATTATCCCGACGTTCTACATGCCCTGATTCCCGCAGGACAGGTTCGGGACGGACCAGGCGATGCGTTTAAATGGGGTTCTCTCACAAAGGTTGTACTTTACATGAAGTTGAAAGTTCTGAAGTGCCGTGGCGAGGGCTGTTCCAGAACGTGATGTTCACAGGAAGCTGTCCTCTACGTCGGGCTGGCTAGAGTCGGCTTCGGTGTCCGTCTCGAGCTCTTTAGGGCCTTCTGTCAGCAGAGCAGAATCGCTGGAGTCAGTCGGCACTCCATTCTCCCCACACACTAGGGAACTGAAAAGAGAGAATGAAACAAAATATAAATTTCTTCCAGGGCTTGGCAGGGTTGCTGCAGGGAGGATGTTTCCCCTGGCTGGAGAGTCTAGAACCAGGGGTCACAGTCTCAGAATAAGGGGTCGGCCATTTAGGACTGAGATGAGGAGGAATTTCTTCACTCAGAGGGTGGTGAATCTTTGGAATTCTCTGCCCCAGAGGGCTGTGGAGGCTCAGTCGTTGAGTATATTCAAGACAGAGATCGACAGATTTTTGGATATTAAGGGAATCAAGGGATATGGAGATTGGGCGGGAAAGTGGAGTTGAGGTCGAAGATCAGCCATGATCTTATTGAATGGTGGAGCAGGCTCGAGGGGCCGAATGGCTGACTCCTCTCCTATTTTTCATGTTCTTATGTTCTTAAGTAGAACGGAGCTCAATCCTTTGCAGTCCTTAATGGAGACAATGTTTTTTTTTTATATGACCAATTCAGGTGAAGGGCTAAGAGCCCTTCTTCTTCTTAAGCAGTCCCTCGGAACCGAGGATGACTTGCTTCTGCATTAAAAATGAGTTCGCAGGTGACTGATGAGTCCAGTGCGGGACCTACAGTCTCTGTCACAGGTGGGGCAGACGGTGGTTGAAGGGGCGGGCGGGTGGGGTGCTTGGGTTGACGTGCGCTCCTTGCGCTTGGCTTCCGCTTGCTCCCGGCAAAGAGACTCGAGGTGTTCGGCGCCTTCCCGGATGCTTCTCCTCCACTTTGTGCGGTCTTGGGCCAGGGATTCCCAGGTGTCGGTGGGGATGTTGCACTTTTTCAAGGAGGCTTTGAGGGTGTCCTTGAAGCGTTTCCTCTGCCCACCTGGGGCTCTCTCGCCGTGCCGGAGCTCACAATGTGGGACATCGACAAGCTTGCAACGATCAGGACAGAAGATGAGATCCATCAGGCAGAATTGGTCAGATGAGGAGGCAATAACCAAATCAGCTCAATAAAACATTGGAGGCTAGAAATTACCAACTGAAATAATATTGGACAAACACTTCATGAATTTCGATAGCATACCTCTGCTCAATCTTATAAATCGAGGCACCAGCCTTCAAAGTTCAAACAAGATAAGGACATAGTTGGGCAGAAAAGTTAGCAAACAAATCACAGGAACATCAGTACAGGAAGGATAAATACATTCTTACAAGGCAGAAATGTGGATAAATAGAGATTAAAACTTATGAAGGCAGTATATGAAAAAACTCGGGTTAACAATGCTAAAGACAATCGTGAGGAATATAAGAAGTGTAGTGGGGAGGTGAAAAGGGAGTTCATAGAATCGTAGACTCTTACAGCACAGATGGAGGCCATTCGGCCCATCATTCCTGTGACGGCTCTTTGAACGAACTCTCCAATTAGTCCCACTCCCCCCTGCTCTTTCCCCATGGCTCTGTAAAATTTTCCCCTTCAAGTATTTATCCAATTCCCTTTTGAAAGTTACTATTGAATCTGCTTCCACCGCCCTTTCAGGCAGCGCATTCCAGATCACAACAACTCGCTGCGTAAAAACATTCTCCTCCTCTCCCCTCTGGTTCTTTAGCCAATCGCCTTTAATCTGTGTCCTCTGGTTAGTGACCCTCCTGCCACTGGAAACAGTTTCCCCTTATTTACTCCCTCATGATTTTGAACACCTCGATCAAATATCCCCTTAACCTTCTCTGCTCCAAGGAGAAAAACCACAGCTTCTCGAATCTCCCCTCGTAACTGAAGTCCCTCATCCCTGGTATAATTCCAATATATTCTTGCAAGGTCACAAGTTTAGAGTTGTGTGGATAAATAGAGATTAAAACTAAACTGAAATTTTTTGAAGGCAGCACAGAATAAAACTAGTGTCAACAATGCTAAAGATAATCATGAGGAATATAGAAAGTGTAGTGGGGAGGTTGTTGTGTATGTACCTTTAAGGGAATAACTGGTCTCAGACTGCAGTACCGGCAGTGACCACCCCTGTATAAAAGGCCCTAGCAGGCTTCTGTAGTTTCAGTTTCCAGGTTGTCTCCATTCAGTAAAGACTTGTTATAATCAACTCCTGCAGTCCGCGTCTCAATTATACACGGACATAATACTGGCGACGAGTAAGAAACGAACTTACCTGCAACTCGGCAGCACCTCAGACGACGTTATTGAAGGTCGAAGCCAGAAGAAAAAAAAAAATCCAAAGAAACTCGAGAAACGGGCGTCGACCGTGGGCAACCGCCCTCCAAATCATCGAGAGCCAGGCTTGGTTCTCCAGTCTGTGGTTTCCCAGCTAATCGGGCTGGTGGCAGGTAGTGCACTGATTCTTCCTGGGCTGCGGCGGGCTAGAGCTCGATCGGGTGGCTCTGCAACGGGGCCGGGCAGCGAGTCGGGAAGCAAAGAGAGAGAGAGAGAGAGGGTGGAGCACACAGGGCGCAGCTGGTGCTTCGAAGCCGGGCAGCGTTCGGACCTAAGAAGAGGGAGGGAAGTGTCCCAGAGGGTCCGCTCCACGACGGGAACGGTTCTTCAATTAACGGAGCAAATATTGAAGCGCGATAGAAAAATAAAAATACCGCGGAGAGCAGCGGCAAAGCGCGGGAGGCGCCATCTTAACTCGGCGGGGACGAAGGAAAAGCGCGGGAGGCGCCATCTTAGATTTTCAGGATGCCAAAGACTGGCGATATCACTGCCTTCGATAATGCAATAGAAGACTGGACCACGTATGTGGAGTCGAGGTATATTGCGAGGCAAACGAAATAGCCGATGAGAAAAAGGCATCGGTATTGCTAAATTTAATGGGCGCAAGAACGTACGGCCTATTGCGGGACCTGATTACTCCAGCCAAACCGAAGGCGAAGAGTTTTAACAAAATTGTTGCTATCCTACAGGAACACCTAAATCCTACACCGCTGCTGATAGCAGAAAGATTTAAATTCCACAGGAGAAATCAGCATAAAAATGAGAGCAATGCTGATTACCTTACGGAACTACGCAAGCTATCAAAGCACTGCCAGTTCGGAGCAGGACTGGCAGATACCTTACGGGACAAATTTGTCTGTGGACTCCTGAGTGAAGGAACCCAGAAGAGGTTACTCTCAGAGAAAGAGCTGACGCTAGATAAGGCTTTCAGCGTGGCAGTATCGTACGAAGCAGCAGCAAGGGGAGCTGCGGAAATACAACAAAAGCCACAGGAATACGGCACCCACGAAATGACACGGGGATTTGCAAAATGTTATCGCTGCGGCAGAACAAACCATGACCAGAAGGACTGCTGGTCCAAGGACAAAATATGCAGGCAATGCGGAAAGATGGGACACATTGCACGAGTTTGTAGGTCTGGGAAGAAGACCAACGACAACAAAAAGGCTACTAAGGAACCGTACAGGAAAGTACAAAAGATGACGGACAGTAGTTCCGAAGACCAGATGAGCGATAGTGAATCCGGGAACAAGAGACTAAGCTGTCTCAAACTTCACAACGTAATCACAAAAGAGGATCACCGAACCATTTGGGTCACCCTCATGATAGCAGGGTCCCAAGTCAAAATGGAATTGGATACAGGATCAGCTCTAACCGTCATGAATCGACGAGACTACGAGCGGCTATTCTCACACATACCCTTGAGAGAGACATCCATTGTCTTGAGGACGTATACAGGGCAAAAAATATACTCCAGAGGAAAAATAAGGGTGCCTATCGAATACAACGGCAAGAAAATATGGAAATTGGACCTCTACATTCTGCAAGATGGTGTACCACAGCTTTTGGGACGTGAATGGATCAGAAAGATAAGTTTAGACTGGCACTCCATTCAGGCACTGACGGTGGCTGGTAAAAAGGATGACGACGTCACTCCTGGACGATTGTCAACAATCTTAGCTGACGCCAAAGAGGTATTTCAACAAGAACTGGGCACTCTTAAAGGCGTAACCGCCTCGATAAAAATAGAGGAGAATGCAATTCCCAAGTTTTTCAAAGCAAGACCGGTACCATATGCAATTCGCCCAGCCGTCGAGGCAGAGCTGGAGAATCTGGAGAATGCAGGCGTGTTATCTAAGGTAGACTGGAGTGAGTGGGCGACACCCATCGTTCCTGTCATGAAGAAAACGTTAAACAATAAGTCTGAGGAGCCAAGGAAGGTTCGCATCTGTGGGGACTTCAAGGTGACGGTGAACCCAGTCCTTCACACAGTACAATATCCTCTTCCAAGGATAGAAGATATCTTCGCCTCACTATCTGGAGGGAAGCGTTTTACAAAAATTGACCTAGCACAAGCATATTTGCAGATGGAGGTTGAAGAATCCTCTAGGAAGTATCTCACGATAAACACTCACAAAGGTCTTTACCAGTATAATCGACTGGTATTCGGAGTAGCATCAGCTCCGGCGATATGGCAAAGAGCGATGGAACAAGTCCTGCAAGGGATTCTTGGACGACATCCTAGTGACAGGTGAAGGTGACAGTGAACACCTTGCCAACCTAGAGCAGGTGCTCACTAGACTACGTGAACATGGGCTACGAGCCAATCGCCCCAAGTGCGAGTTTTTTAAGAAACAGATATCGTATTGTGGCCACGTGATTGATGAAGAGGGGTTGCATAAGTCCCCTGACAAAATTGAAGCGGTAGTTAAGGCTCCAGCGCCTGAAAATGTGTCGCAACTGAGGTCATTCCTCGGATTGGTGAATTACTTCCATAAGTTTTTGCCGAATTTGTCCACAATTCTGCATCCACTGAACGTCCTACTACGAACGGGAGTAGCATGGAAATGGAGCGATGAATGTAAGCGGGCCTTTCAGAAGAGTAAGGACCTAATCACTTCAAGAGAAGTATTGGCTCACTACAACCCATCACTACCGATAAGACTGGCGTGTGATGCGTCTCCCTACGGCATTGGGGCGGTACTGTCACATAAATTCCTTGATGGTTCAGAGAGGCCGATAGCTTTTGCGTCACGCTCGTTAACTTCAGCCGAGCGTAACTACGCCCAGATTGACAGAGAGGCCCTCAGCCTGGTGTGGGGGGTGAAGAAGTTCAATCACTACCTGCACGGTCAGAAATTTACTCTACTAACTGATTATCAACCTCTCGTCTCCATTTTCAACCCTCAGAAGGGCGTACCGATAATGATGGCACAACGGCTGCAGAGGTGGTCCCTTTTCCTAGGGGCACACCAATATGACATCGAGTACAAAGGAACTAAACAGCATGGGAATGCTGATGGATTGTCGCGCCTACCGTTGCCGACGGTGGAAGAAGAACTGGCAGTGGATCCAGTGGAGTTATTCCACTCGACTATAGTCGAATGTCTCCCTGTGACGAATGCAAACATAGAAAAGGAAACACGAAATGACCCGACACTCTCCTGGGTCTATGATTTAACGGTGAAGGGATGGCCAGCACATGGCGAACCACTGCTGCCAGCATTCTCGCCGAGAACAGCTGTCAGTGTGCAGAGGAACCTTGATGTGTGGATCCAGAGTAGTAATTCCACCCAAATTGAAGGATAGAGTGCTCAATGAGCTTCATGAGGGTCATCTGGGAGGGGTAAAAATGAAGAACTTAGCCAGAGCGTTTGTGTGGTGGCCGGGAATCGATAGAGAAATCGAAGAGATGACCAAGAGCTGTACAGGATGCCAGAAGGTCCAAAACGCCCCACCACAAGCCCCTCTACATCCATGGGAGTGGCCCTCATCTCCATGGCAAAGGGTGCACATTGATTTTGCTGGTCCCTTTATGGACTCGATGTTTTTAATTGCGGTGGATGCACATTCAAAGTGGCCAGAGGTAATAAAAATGTCCTCAACCACCACAGAAAAAACTATCACAGTCTTACGAACCATATTCGCCAGGAATGGGCTGCCTGAACAGATTTGCTCTGACAATGGACCACAGTTTGTGTCTGAAGAGTTCCGGAGGTTCTTAAAGAACAATGGTGTTAAGCATTACACATCCGCCCCATATCATCCAGCCACTAATGGATTGGCCGAGAGGTTTGTTCAAACATTCAAGAAGGCTATCAAGGCAATGTGTAATGAAGATATACCCCTACAACACAAGGTGGATAACTTCTTGTTTGCCTACCGGAATGCGGCACATGCGGTTACCAACCAAACTCCAGCCATGATGTTCTTCAATCGAAGACTACGATGCCGCTTGGATTTGGTTAAGCCAAACGTCAGAAGAGACATGGAGGACAGGCAGTTTCAGAATATGAATGAAAGGCCGACCAGGAGTTTTAAGATAGGTCAACCAGTTTTGGCCCGGGACTACCGCACAGAGAAATGGCAGCCAGGAACGATCTGTACATGGCAAGGACCTCTCATGTATACCGTGGACGTTGGAGAGAGCATTGTAAGACGCCATGCTGACCAGATTCTAGAGTCACTGGAAAACGTCAACTCCACACCACGATCTGATACACCTGGCGATGAAACCGAAGTACCAATTGCATCTACTGCAGAATCGGTGATATTGGAAGCAGACGAATCAAACGACATTGATCCCGACTCAACCTTGCCAGAAGAACCTGATATCCCAAAGAGGCGTTATCCAGACAGAATCAGGAAGCCTCCTCAAAGACTGAACTTATAATTGCTTAACTTCAACCAATATATCTAGCAACCGTAATTGTAATTAGTTATTATTTAGTTGTTAAATGAATGTTATGTACTGTTTATCTAAAAGGGGAGGAATTGTTGTGTATGTACCTTTAAGGGAATAACTGGTCTCAGACTGCAGTACCGGCAGTGACCACCCCTGTATAAAAGGCCCTAACAGGCTTCTGTAGTTTCAGTTTCCAGGTTGTCTCCATTCAGTAAAGACTTGTTATAATCAACTCCTGCAGTCCGCGTCTCAATTATACACGGACATAATAGGGGTGAAAAGGGAGTTACATTGAGTCTACAGAACAGAAACAGGCCATTCGGCCAGACTGGTCCGTGCCGGTGTTTATGCTCCACACGAGCCTCCTCCCACCCCTCTTCATCTCACCCCATCACCATATCCTTCTATTCCTTTCTCCCTCATGTGTTTATCGAGCCTCCCCTTAAATGCATCTATACTATTCGCCTCAACCCCTCCCTGTGGCAGCGAGTTCCACATTCTCACCACTCTCTGGGTAAAGAAGTTTCTCCTGAATTCCCTATTGGATTTATTAGTGACTATCTTATATTGATGGCCCCTAGTTCTGGTCTCCCCCACAAGTGGAAACATTATCTTACCCTATTGAACCCTCTCATAATCCTAAGGACCTCTATCAGGTCACCCCTCAGCCTTACATGTTCTAGCGAAAAGAGCCCCAGCCTGTTCAATCTTTCCTGATGGGTATAACCTCTCGGTTCTGGGATCATCCTAGTCAATCTGTTTTGCACCTTCTCCAGTGCCTCTACATCCTTTTTGTAATATGGAGAGCAGAACTGTGCGCAGTGCTCCAAGTGCTAGACGGGCTAAAAGGGAGTATGGCTAACAGATAATCTGAAAGGGCTTGTAAGGGTTTTTATAAAATGTTAAAGAATGATTAGAACCAGAGGGGAGATGAGGTGAATTTTTTTCCGCAGCGAGTTGTTGTGATCTGGAACGCGCTGCCTGAAAGGGCGGTGGAAGCAGATTCAATAGTAACTTTCAAAAGGGAATTGGAGAAATACTTGGAAAGGGAGAAAATTGAAGGGCTGTGGGGAGAGAGCAGGGGAAGTTAGACTAATTGGAGAGCTCTTTCAAAGAGCCGGCACATGCACAATGGGCCGAATGGCCTCCTTCTGTGCTGCAAGATTCTATGATTGATTCACCGCACCGGTAAGTTTCTAGAATCTGCTGAGAATTGGCTCGGTTCCACACCTCGGCCTCGTCCCCGCCTCGGGCTCACTCGGGGCGTTCTCCGTCGGACCGCTGGCGTCTGTGGAGTCCTGGTGGGGCTCCGGGTCGGGCAGCGGGATGATGTAACCATTGTCGGTGCCATTGGGTATGCCCTCCGTGCCCTCGGGGTGCGTGCAGTTGGAGTAGATCACGTCGTCGTCGTCGACTTGGTAGAACTTAAGCCTGGTCCGACATATCGCTGGGTGATCGCTCTTCAGGAAGTCCTGGCTCACCTGGGCATATTTCTTGTGGGGGGGGGGGGGGTGGGGTGGGGGAAATAACAAAATCAAAAATAAATCAGCAGCTTAGACACGTGGCCACCGGTAAATTCCACCCCCCTTTCACCTTACGCTTCACCTTGTTCAGAGTTGCCAGGGTTAAGGGTGTGCACACACCAGTATAGGCTCATCTGGGGGGGCGGGAGGGCGGGGGTAACCACCAGTAAAGGCACAGCTGGTGGTGTGGGGGCGGGGCAGGGTGCAGGATGCACATGCTAGGTGGGGACGCCAAGCACTGGGCAACCGCTTGGGTTAAGAGCCTTGGCATCCGGTCGAAGATGCAGCAATTGAACTCCAGGTGACCCCTTTCCAGAAAGGCCTCTTGCTCCCCTTGTTGGTGCCCCTGTTGTGTTGATCCTCCCCTGGTCCTTGATCCTGATCAGCTCATCAGTTTCAGGTGGGCCCCACTCCCGCCATCTTTGAGTACCGTACACCCACCTTCACAAAGTATGTTGGCAACATAGGAGCAGGAGGAGGCCATTCAGCTCCTCGAGCTAAAGGGATCAAGGGATATGAGGAGAAGGCAGGGACAGGGTACTGAATTTGGATGATCAGCCATGATCTCATTGAATGGCGGAACAGGCTCGAGGGGCCGAATGGCCTACTCCTTCTCCTATCTTCACAGAATCACAGAAACCCCACAAGTGCAGATAGAGGCCATTTCAGCCCATCGAGCCTGCACCGACACATATCCCACCCGATCCCCGTAACCCCTGCACCGACACATATCCCACCCGATCCCCGTAACCCCTACACCGACACATATCCCACCCGATCCCCTATCCCCACATATTTAATCCCCCTAACACTAAGGGTCAATTTATCATAGCCAATCAACCTAACCCGCACATCTTTGGACTGTGGGAGGAAACCGGAGCACCCGGAGGAAACCCACGCAAACACGGGGAGAATGTGCAAACTTCACACAGACAGTCGCCCGAGGCCGGATTCGAACCCGGGTCCCTGGCGCTGTGAGGCAACAGCACTAACCACTATGCCACTATGCCATCTTCTATGTTTCTATGAGCCTGTTCCGCCATTCAATTAGATCATGGCTGATCTGTATTCAGGATTTTGACCCAGTGACGATGAAGGAATGGCGATATATTTGAAGTCAGATGGTGTGTGACTTGGAGGGGAACTTGGAGGTGATGGTGTTCCCATGCGCCTGCTGCCCTTGTCCTTCTAGGTGGTAGAGGTCGCGGGTTTGGGAGGTGTTGCCGAAGAAGCCTTGGCGAGTTGCTGCAGTGCATCTTGTAGATGGTACACACTGCAGCCACGGTGCGCCGGTGGTGGAGGGAGTGAATGTTTAAGGTGGTGGATGGGGTGCCAATCAAGCGGGCTGCTTTGTCCTGAATGGTGTTGAGTTCTTGAGTGTTGTTGGAGCTGCACTCATCCAGGCAAGTGGAGAGTATTCCAGTATTTATGTGGCTGGTCCAGTTAAGTTTCTGGTCAATGGTGACCCCCAGGATGTTGATGGTAGGGGATTCGGCGATGGTAATGCCGTTGAATGTCAAGGGGCGGTGGTTAGACTCACTCTTATGGGAGATGGTCATTGCCTGGCACTTGTGTGGCGTGAATGTTACTTGCCACGTATCAGCTCAAGCCTGAATGTTGTTCAGGTCTTGCTGCATGCGGGCATGGACTGCTTCATTATCTGAGCTTTGACCTGTATGGTGTCGAGCTTGTTGAATTATGTAACTGCACCCAGGTACAAATAATGTAGTTACTAACAAAGGATAGTGGGTAAATATACCGACAATAAAATCTGCATTTCATTCAATATGAAATTTACCTTCTTGTAGTTCTCAGTTAGCAGGTTACCCAGGTGTATTACCAAGCTTGAGAATGAAGGCCTCTTCTCAAATTCATCATTCCAACATTTTTGCATAATACCATATCTGCAACACAGTTTCAAACCCAATTTATTGCAAGGTTAGGCTTACAGGCAATATTCTC
Organism: Somniosus microcephalus; assembly: GCF_052327205.1. Classification (NCBI taxonomy): domain Eukaryota; kingdom Metazoa; phylum Chordata; class Chondrichthyes; order Squaliformes; family Somniosidae; genus Somniosus; species Somniosus microcephalus. The sequence continues at coordinate 266,023,415 of NC_140994.1, read as the reverse complement.
CCTCAGTCTCCCCTCCAAACTGTGGGACACCTCCCCTCCCTCAGTCTCCCCATAAACTGTGGAACTCCTCCCCTCCCTCAGTCTCCCCTCAAACTGTGGGACACCTCCCCTCCCTCAGTCTCCCCATAAACTGTGGAACTCCTCCCCTCCCTCAGTCTCCCCTCCAAACTGTGGGACTCCTCCCCTCCCTCAGTCTCCCCTCCAAACTGTGGGACTCCTCCCCTCCCTCAGTCTCCCCTCAAACTGTGGGACTCCTCCCCTCCCTCAGTCTCCCTCCAAACTGTGGAACTCCTCCCCTCCGTCAATCTTCTACCCTCCTACAATCTTCAGGCTTTTAAAAACCAAAGGTTGGTGTCACCCAATCGCTCCTTCTTGATTTACCCCAGTTTTTTTTCTCCTAATCTTTTCAACCTGAAGTCTGGGCTGCCCCGTGGGCCTCGGCCCTTCCCAACCATAATCAATAATCTGGCTTCTCTAGTTTGAGCCTGGTTTGGCAGCTGCCGACTTGGACTCACATTTCATCAGAGGCGTACTGAGGCTTGGGCATACGGTAACCACGTCTTATAGCATTGTAGAATTGGTCGTTGACAGGCAGCTCCGGATAGGGGGTCCCACCTTGGCAGGAAAGAAAGAGAGGAAAAAGAAAGAAAGAGAGGGAAAGAGATAGAGAGAAGGAGAGAGAGAGAGAGAGAGAGAGAGAATGAGCAAGAAAAGGAAAGAGAAAGAGAGGAGAGAGAGAGGAGTGCGAGAGAGAGAGAAAGAAAGAAAGGAGGAAAGAAACAAGCTACGGTTAGTTCGGCATCAAACACCAAGCTCACTCACAGAGCTCACACACACATTGATGCAATACTTGGTCCAGTCATCAGAACTAATTCAAAAAGCAAGACTTGCATTTCTATAGCGCCTATCACTACCTCAGGATGTCCCAAAGTGCCTTGCAGCCAATTAAGTACTTTTTGAAGTGTTGTCATTGTTGTAATGTAGGAAACGCGGCAGCCAATTTACGCACAGCAAGATCCCACAAACAGCAACATGATAATGACCAGATAATGTTTTTTAATGATGTTGGTTGAGGGATAAATATTGGCCCCAGGACATCGGGGAGAACTCCCCCCTGCTCTTCTTCAAAATAGTGGCCGTGGGATCTTTTAGGTCCACCTTAGAGAGCAGGCGGGGCCTCAGTTTAATGTCTCATCCGAAAGACGGTCCCTCCGACAGTGCAGCGCTCCCTCAGTACTGCCCCTCCGACAGTGCGGCGCTCCCTCAGTACTGCCCCTCCGACAGTGCAGCGCTCCCTCAGTACTGCCCCTCCGACAGTGCGGCGCTCCCTCAGTACTGCCCCTCCGACAGTGCAGCGCTCCCTCAGTACTGCCCCTCCGACAGTGCGGCGCTCCCTCAGTACTGCCCCTCCGACAGTGCAGCGCTCCCTCAGTACTGCCCCTCCGACAGTGCAGCGCTCCCTCAGTAATGACCCTCTGACAGTGCAGCGCTCCCTCAGTACTGCCCCTCCGACAGTGCGGCGCTCCCTCAGTACTGCCCCTTCGACAGTGCAGTGCTCCCTCAGTACTGCCCCTCCGACAGTGCGGCGCTCCCTCAGTACTGCCCCTCCGACAGTGCGGCGCTCCTTCAGTACTGTACTGGGAGTGTCAGCCTGGATTATATGCTCAAGGCTTTGGCGTAGGACTTGAACCCACAACCTTCTGACTCAGAGGCGAGTGAGAGTGCTACCCACTGAGCCACGGCTGACAACCAATTCAATCCAGCCATCAAGTACCTCCGTAGAGCCTAGGTGGTTACCAGCTCCTCATAGGAACAGGAATAGGCCAATCTGCCATTTATTGACATCATGGCTATCTGTTAGGTACGTGTAACGCACATGTAGGCCAGCAGGGGCAGTGCTGAGATGGAGTAAGGTGGCCTTGCCTCCGGTCTCTCGGCGGATCTGAGGTTGGCTGGAGGCAGGACGCGACTCGGGAATGCACCCCCCGCCTTCGGCACAAGATGCCACGTCAGCCCATCAGACACGAGTAAAACATGGCAGCCCCCGCATTTCCCACCATTGGCACCGCTGCACTGCTGGTCAACAACAACAACTTGTATTTATATCGCGCCTTTAACGTAGTAAAACGTCCCAGGGCGCTGCACAGGAGCGAATATCAAACAAATTTGTCACTGAGCCACATAAGGAGAAATTAGGGCAGGTGACCAAAAGCTTGGTCAGAGAGGGAGGTTTTAAGGAGCGTCTTAAAGGAGGAGAGAGAGGCGGAGAGGTTTAGGGAGGGAATTCCAGAGCTCGGGGTCTAGACAGCTGAAGGCACGGCTGCCAATGGTGGAGCGATTAAAATCGGGGGATGCACAAGAGGCCAGAATTGGAGGAGTGCAGAGATCTCGGGGGGGGTTGTGGGACTGGAGGAGGTTACAGAGATAGGGAGGGGGTGAGGCCGTGGAGGGATTGGAACACAAGGATGAGAATTTTAAAATCGAGGCGTTGCCGGACCGGGACCCAATGTAGGTCAGCGAGCACAGGGGGTGATGGGTGAAGGGGACTCGGTGCGAGTTAGGACACGGGGGCAGCGGAGTATTGGGATGAGCTGAAGTTTACGGAGGGCGGAAGCCCGGCCGGGAGTGCGTTGGAATAATCGAGTCTGGAGGTAAGAAAGATACGGAGGAGGGTTTCAGCAGAGGTTGAGTTATTGCAGTCTCCCTGCAGCAAGTGAAAGGGTCTGATTCAAACAGAACTTTTCAAAACACAACAGTCGCTCCTCCTGTCCTTTGTGGGTCGCCTGGTCTGCATTTCGCAACCGCCCACCTTAAGCAACTGTCCAATCCCTAAAGCGCCCGGCGGTGACCAGGGAGGTCAGAGGGGGGAAGAGAGCTGATTGGTGGGTGCTCACCGAGGGTGAAGATCTCCCAGAGCAGGACTGCGTAGGACCAGACGTCACTCAGCGTGGTGTACAGGTTGTTGAAGATGCTCTCCGGTGCCATCCATTTCAGAGGCAAAAACGTCTGGGAACCAGATAAGTTTATAGTTACGAACCGTGTTACCATTTAAACAACTTGTAGTTCATCACAATCAGATAAATCTACTCAGTGTGGCAAGTGCAACAAAATTGTAATTCTATCATAGAAACATAGAAGATAGGAGCAGGAGTAGGCCATTCGGCCCCTCGAGCCTGCTCCGCCATTCAACGAGATCATGGCTGGTCATCCAAGCTCAGTACCCTGCCCCTGCCTTCTCCCCATATCCCTTGATCACTTTAGCCTTAACAAATATATCCAACTCCTTCTTGAATATATTTAATGAACTGGCCTCCACTGCCTTCTGTGGTAGAGAATTCCACAGGTTCACCACTCTCTGGGTGAAGAAATTCCTCCTCATCTCTGTCCTAAATGGCTTACCCCTTATCCTTAGACTGTGACCCGTGGTTCTGGACTCCCCGACCATCGGGAACATCCTTCCTGCATCTAGTCTGTCCAGTCCTGTCAGGATTTTATAAGTTTCAATGAGATCCCCTCTCATTCTTCTAAACTCCAGCGAGTATAAGCCCAATCGACGCAATCTCTCCTCATACGTCATTCCTGCCATCCCAGGTATCAGTCTGGTGAATCTTCACTGCACTCCCTCCATGGCAAGAACATCCTTCCTCAGATAAAGCGACCAAATCTCGAAAGAATGAAAGAGCGTGTGTTTCTCCAGCGCTTTTCACCACCTCGGGACGTTCCAAAGCGCTTCACAGCCAATGAAGTACTTCTTGAAGTGTGCTCACTGTTGTAATGTGGGAAATGCTGTGGCCAATTTGCGCACAGCAAGCTCCCACAAACAGCAATGAAAATAAATGAGCAGATAAGCTGTTTTAGTGATGTTGATTTGAGGGGAGCGCCGCATCATTGCGCGCACTGGGGCCCTGTTGGACGACCGGGGAGCAGGGTGCCGGCAAAAGAGCCCGGCACTTCAGAAGAGCGCCGGGCTGAGTGATCGCGGCCGGCACCCCGAAGGAAAAAAGGGGAAGGGGGGCAGTCGGCAGCCCCCAAAAATGGCCGCCCAACACCTGCCCTTTAAGTAGCGTCGCTGCGGCTGCAGAAACGCCCCCTGACCCTGTCGGACATATCGTCCGCCAATAGGTCAGGGGGTGCAACACAAGTTTACGGCTGGGCCGTGAGCGGGGCGCTGTGCACGGCGATGACGTCATCACTGGCAGCGCAGCGCTATCGGCCTCCACTAAACTCCTGATGAATTTCGCGGGAGGCGTTAGCACCGCTGCGTCTGGGCACTAGGCGCTTTGTGCCTCTCGTTAGTGCCCCCCGTGGGCGCCAACGAGAGGTGCAGATCAATCCAATTTCCCCACCTAAAGGACGACAAGCCCAGTCTGTGTAACTGGTCCTCGTAGTCCAACCCAGTCTGTGTAACCAGTCCTCGTAATCCAACCCAGTCTGTGTAACCGGTCCTCGTAATCCAACCCAGTCTGTGTAACCGGTCCCCGTAATCTAACCCAGTCTGTGTAACCGGTCCCCATAATCCAACCCAGTCTGTGTAACCGGTCCTCGTAATCCAACCCAGTCTGTGTAACCGGTCCCCATAATCCAACCCAGTCTGTGTAACCGGTCCTCGTAATCCAACCCAGTCTGTGTAACCGGTCCTCGTAATCCAACCCAGTCTATGTAACCGGTCCTCGTAATCCAACCCAGTCTGTGCAACCGGTCCTCATAATCCAACCCAGTCTGTGTAACCGGTCCTTGTAATCCAACCCAGTCTGTGTAACCTGTCCCCATAATCTAACTCAGTCTGTGTAACCGGTCCCCATAATCCAACCCAGTCTGTGTAACCGGTCCTCATAATCTAACCCAGTCTGTGTAACCGGTCCCCATAATCCAACCCAGTCTGTGTAACAGGTCCCCATAATCTAACCCAGTCTGTGTAACCAGTCCCCATAATCCAACCCAGTCTGTGCAACCGGTCCCCATAATCCAACCCAGACTGTGTAACCGGTCCCCATAATCTAACCCAGTCTGTGTAACCGGTCCTCATAATCTAACCCAGTCTGTGTAACCGGTCCCCATAATCCAACCCAGACTGTGCAACCGGTCCCCATAATCCAACCCAGTCTGTGTAACCGGTCCCCATAATCTAACCCAGTCTGTGTAACCGGTCCCCATAATCTAACCCAGTCTGTGTAACCGGTCCCCATAATCTAACCCAGTCTGTGTAACCGGTCCCCATAATCTAACCAAGTCTGTGTAACCGGTCCTCATAATCTAAACTAGTCTGTGTAACCGGTCCTCATAATCTAACCCAGTCTGTGCAACCGGTCCCCATAATCTAACCCAGTCTGTGTAACTGGTCGCAATAATCTGACCCAGTCTGTGTAACCGGTCCCCATAATCCAACCCAGTCTGTGTAACCGGTCCCCATAATCCAACCCAGTCTGTGTAACCGGTCCCCATAATCCAACCCAGTCTGTGTAACCGGTCCCCATAATCTAACCCAGTCTGTGTAACCGGTCGCAATAATCCAACCCAGTCTGTGTAACCGGTCCCCATAATCCAACCCAGTCTGTGTAACCGGTCCCCATAATCCAACTCAGTCTGTGTAACCTGTCCTCATAATCCAACCCAGTCTGTGTAACCGGTCCCCATAATCCAACTCAGTCTGTGTAACCTGTCCTCATAATCTAACCCAGTCTGTGTAACCGGTCCTCATAATCTAACCCAGTCTGTGTAACCGGTCCCCATAATCTAACGCAGTCTGTGTAACCGGTCCCCATAATCTAACCCAGTCTGTGTAACCGGTCCCCATAATCTAACCCAGTCTGTGTAACCGGTCCCCATAATCCAACCCAGTCTGTGTAACCGGTCCCCATAATCCAACCCAGTCTGTGTAACCGGTCCCCATAATCTAACCCAGTCTGTGTAACCGGTCCTCATAATCTAACCCAGTCTGTGTAACCGGTCCTCATAATCCAACCCAGTCTGTGTAACCGGTCCCCATAATCTAACCCAGTCTGTGTAACCGGACCCCATAATCTAACCCAGTCTGAGTAACCGGTCCTCATTATCTAACCCAGTCTGTGTAACCGGTCCCCATAATTTAACCCAGTCTGTGTAACCGGTCCCCATAATCCAACCCAGTCTGTGTAACCGGTCCTCATAATCTAACCCAGTCTGTGTAACCGGTCCCCATAATCTAACCCAGTCTGTGTAACCGGTCCCCATAATCCAACACAGTCTGTGTAACCGGTCCCCATAATCCAACCCAGTCTGTGTAACCGGTCCCCATAATCTAACCCAGTCTGTGTAACCGGTCCCCATAATCCAACCCAGTCTGTGTAACCGGTTCCCATAATCTAACCCAGTCTGTGTAACCGGTCCCCATAATCTAACCCAGTCTGTGTAACCGGTCCCCATAATCTAACCCAGTCTGTGTAACTGGTCCCCATAATCCAACCCAGTCTGTGTAACCGGTCCTCATAATCTAACCCAGTCTGTGTAACCGGTCCACATAATCTAACCCAGTCTGTGTAACCGGTCCCCATAATCCAACCCAGTCTGTGTAACCGGTCCTCATAATCTAACCCAGTCTGTGTAACCGGTCCACATAATCTAACCCAGTCTGTGTAACCGGTCCTCATAATCTAACCCAGCCTGTGTAACCGGTCCCCATAATCCAACCCAGTCTGTGTAACCGGTCCCCATAATCCAACCCAGTCTGTGTAACCGGTCCCCATAATCCAACCCAGTCTGTGTAACCGGTCCTCATAATCCAACCCAGTCTGTGTAACCGGTCCTCATAATCCAACCCAGTCTGTGTAACCGGTCCCCATAACCCAACCCAGTCTGTGTAACCGGTCCCCATAATCTAACCCAGTCTGTGTAACCGGTCCCCATAATCCAACCCTGTCTGTGTAACCGGTCCCCATAATCCAACACAGTCCGTGTAACCGGTCCTCATAATCTAACCCAGTCTGTGTAACCGGTCCCCATAATCCAACCCAGTCTGTGTAACCGGTCCCCATAATCCAACCCAGTCTGTGTAACCGGTCCCCATAATCCAACCCAGTCTGTGTAACCGGTCCCCATAATCCAACCCAGTCTGTGTAAACGGTCCCCATAATCCAACCCAGTCTGTGTAACCGGTCCCCATAATCCAACCCAGTCTGTGTAACCTGTCCCCATAATCCAACCCAGTCTGTGTAACCGGTCCCCATAATCCAACCCAGTCTGTGTAACCGGTCCCCATAATCCAACCCAGTCTGTGTAACCGGTCCCCATAATCCAACCCAGTCTGTGTAACCGGTCCCCATAATCCAACCCAGTCTGTGTAACCGGTCCCCATAATCCAACCCAGTCTGTGTAACCT